>NC_143555.1:158180000-158325643 GCF_054136105.1 Typopeltis vanoorti
GTATCTGACATGTCAATTTAATAGAGAATCGCGACCATTACAATAAACTGAAAACCGCACATTTCTATCATGAATATTTATTTCAGGAAATATTAATTGAAAACCATTAAACCTTAATAATAGCAATTTTTAGGAATTTTATTGAATATTTTGGCATCATGTGGGTATTCATTTAAATGATAATAATGAGCTCTATAACATGTCATAAAAAGATATCCAAAATTTCATTCATTTAGTAAAAAATTGAATTACCCCCATATACTGACTTTACTCTATAGTTGAATGATTTTTATTTGTTGGTAAATATCACTTGATAGGTTGTAATGACGTAATGGAAATTTCCCAACAAGGAAGTTGCTTTAATACAGTAGATGAGTTAGACCATTGAAAACAAATTTAACTTTAATGCAAGAAATATTTTAGACCAATGAAATCATTCAGTGGCGAGTCTTAGACAGGTTAACTGTAATGTGTTGGCTGCATTTACCAAGAGAGAGGTAAGAGACTTAATATTTTATGCCAGTGTAATAGGGAATAATAATCGATGTAAGAATATATAAAATTAATCTTTTTAGCATGGATTTAAAAAAAAATATGAAAATGGTTAAATATTTTATTTCAAGAATTCTATAGAATATTGAGACATTTTGTTATATCAATTTTATAGAGAATCGTGACCGCTATAATAATATGTAAAACAATTGTACCCCACCTTAACAAGTTTTGAATAAAAAATAAAAATATAATAAAAGTGAATATTCTTTTCAGGAATTCTGTGGAATATTTAGACTTTGCATTTATGTCAGTTTAATAGAGAAAATTTACTGCTAGAACAGTGTATTAAGTAAATGACACTGTCCTCAATAGGTTTTTCACAAAAAATCAATATGTGCAGAAATTTAAATATTTTTTTCAGAAATACTATTGAATATTTCGATATTATGTTTGTACTCGTTTAATAGAGATAAATGTCCGCTATAATATGTTACAATGAAAATGGCCCCCTCCTGAAAAGTTTTCCTATAAATTTTAAAAAATGGTTATTTCATTAATTCATTAAAATCTGTATACTTTTTATATTCAAATATCGACTGCTAGACATTATTTTTATATCAGTATTTTATATTTTTATAAAGAGCAAATTGGGTATTTTATTTGTATTCGTTAAATAGAGAAAAATGACCGCTATCAAACCGTACAATGCAATTGCTTCCCTCCTCAGTGGTTTTCTTATAAATTGAAAAAATCGTTAAAATCGTTATTTCATTAACTCTATGGAATCTTTAGACCTTGTTTTCATAAAAATACAATTTTATTAACACAGACCAGTTTTTTACAATAAAAACATTTATTCAATCCTACCAGTTTTGCCAGCAAACTGTCTGGCGTTTTCAAGGCATTACGGAGATATGAAAGTTAGTAAATGCAAATTAAAAGGAACATAAAAAACGTTGTAAATGAAACTATTATCTATGGCTACACATTTCACATGACAGAGATGACTTATTGTTCTTATTCATTATCACACATGCATGTTTGTTGTAGACTTGTAATGTGATTACTGGCTAGTTGTAGTTCAGATTGATTGAGAGAGGGATCAAGTTTTTCCACAAACTGTTTAGAATTACACCCTGATTTCTGTTGAGGTTTCCACCAGTTATTAGAACTATTGTGGCTTCCTTAAATACATGATGCCAGTAGTCATCATCGAGATATGGCATGGAGTTGTTTTTCCAATCTATCGTGTGGTTAAACATGTAGAAATGATGTGCCAAGCTGGAAGAGATGCTTCTGTTGTGGTTTACTTCACAAACGTTCTTTTTCTCTAATTTCTAAACTTCGTGAAGTTTGTCCCATGTAGGCAAGGCCACAGGAGCAGGGAATGTAATATAATCTTGGATATATGTAGAACGGAACTTTATCTTTTGGAGATCCTAAAACTTGTCTGATGTTGGTGGTTGGTTTGAAGACCACTCTGATGTTGTGGTGTTAGTATTCTTGCTATTTGATAAGAAATTGGCTTGATGAAAGGTATCACTACAGTAGAAATGTGCTGATGGTGGGATTCTTCTTGTCTGGGGTGGTCATTGTATTGATATTTTTTGATGATATTTTGAGGATATCCATTTTGTGATAATGTGTTGGCTCTTAGTGAGAGTTCATGTATCCTCCTCTTCTGATATAAACTTTTTGGCTCTGTTTCAACATGTGGATAATACTCAGTTTGTGTGACTTATGATGGGTTGAAGTATATTTCTTATTTATTGTTGTTATTCATTATCATACATGCATGATAATGAATAAAAACAATAAATCATCTCTGTCACATGAAATGTTTAACCATAGATACTAGTTTGGTTTATGTTTTTTATGTTCCTTTTAATTTGCATTTACTAACTTTCCATTATAGCTAAATGACCACTTTCGTTTAACTATAATGCAAACGTTTCTATCTTGAATTTTTTCTCTATATATAAAAAATATGAAAGGTTTAAATATCCAACATGTCAGTTTCATACAGAATAATATTCGATGTAAGAATGTATAAAATTAATGTTTCTAGCATGTATGGATTTAAAAAAAAACGTGAAAAATGTTAAATATTTTATTTCAAGATTTTTATGGAATATAAGGTGAAAACCAGACGTTTCTATAATGCATTTTTTTGTTAAAAAATAAAACCTGAGAAAAATATTTATTTAATTAATTCTATTGAATATTTTGATGAGAAAAACGACTGCTATAATAAATATAATGCAAATGTTTCTATTATATGTGAAAAAGTTGAAATATTTATTTTTTATTTAATAATCAGATATTTTATATTATCAGTTTGATAATATAAAATCAGCAAACACTATAATAATATCTGAAGTTAAAAAATGCTAAAGAATTCATCTTCACTACTTTCAAAATATTTTACAAAGAAATTAAAATAAATAATTAAAAGGAATTAATGAGTACAGTGTCTGAAGAACAAATGAGTACAGTGTCTGAAGATAAAGAACAAATCAAGTCAGATATGAACCTCTATAATATACCTTAAATAAGTGATTCCTGAATTTATAAATATCAATAATAAAATAATGAGAAAAAATGGATGAAGATATCATCTAACACATAGATGATTATGATATTTATTGATTAATATATTATGATATTTATCAAAGAAAATATTTATCAAACCTTTAAAAAAATTATTTCAAAAATTTTTTAAGCACATGCTTTAACTAATAGCTGCATTCAATACTTTATTTGATATAGACATATAAATAGAGAAAATTTAATTTGATGTAAACAAATAATAATAATAAAATTTATTTTCAAAATATCTGTTCAATTAGTATATGTTTCAAGATTAAAATATACCCAGAAAAAGATTTTGAAATGTAATAATATAAAAAGTGGTTATATTTCTCAAATTTATAGTTCATCTATTTTTTCTGTCTTCAATTTAAAACATCGAAATTTCTATGAGATTTTGAGACATTTATTATCTAATTCTATGGGATGACCAAATATGTTTTTAGATTATAAACCTAAAATATGTTTTTAGATTAAAATATACCTAGAAAAAAAGATTTTTTAAATGTAATGAGATAAAGAAAAGTTACATTTCAAATTTATGTTCATAAATTTTTCCCATAATATATATTAAAAAATATTATTGTAGATTTCCAGAAATAGATTACATGATAATAAACAGAATTTAGAAAACAATATCTGAACCATTATAATGCATAGTTTCTTGTGACTAAATGTGAAAAGTTTAAATGCACAACACTTTAACTGAAGAATTCATTTAAATTAATACAATACTTTAAAAAATCAATATATATATATATATATATGTATATTTGCATCCATGTTAGTAATAAATTTACATTTACTTTTATGTTTAGTGATTGGTGTGTTTGTTAATATCTCACAAACTGTATTAGAGTGGAACCATCTCCAATTCCTGAACTACATATAGAGTATGAGGTAAGCAAGAGTTCAGTATTAATAAATTCTTTTATGACAAAATATTTTTTGGGGGGTAACATATGAAGGGTACAAGCTAATCCAATCCATCTCCAATTCCTGAACTACATATAGAGTATGAGGTAAGCAAGAGTTCAGTATTAATAAATTCTTTTATGACAAAAGATTTTTTGGGGGGTAACATATGAAGGGTACAAGCTAAAAACAACTTAAGTCCAATTTTTGTATATTCAGCATAATTGTCATTTTTTAAAATGTTTTAAGTTTTAGATATATATCTTTCTAATAATATCTTAAATAATGTAATATCCAGTGTTAATAATTCAGATTGTTACAATCATAGCAATAGGAATATAAAAAATATATTTTGATTATTATTTTTTAAAATATAGTTATATTGACACATGATTATTAGACAGAATTATTATATTATATAATTAAACAGAATGTATTGTCTGTATTTTAATAAATAAATATTTATATATATAGTAGTTTTGTTTTTAAAAATAAGAAAACAACAATTTTTGAAGGCAAGATCAAATTTTTTGACCAAAAAATGATTGTTTAATTAAAGCAATTATAATTTAACCTAAATTGCATTATTTTTGAATTTAAAAAATTCTAATTGATTTCAATTGTTTAAATATTAGACAATATTTACCTAATATTTAAAATCCTACTATATATTTATTAGATAAAATTCCAAAACCTTAATGTATCCTCAGTTTACATAAATATAACTGTGATATGATACATTTAAGGTTTTTATACTTTATCTTAGATAATCATCTAATTTACTCCAAATAAATTATTGAATCACCAGCAAATTAAAACTACAATATGAAAGTGTAATGATACAATATGGAAATAATTATCTGAACCAGGATAAAATGTCATAGCTTTAATGTAACCTCAGTTTATATATAAAACTAACTGTGTTGCATTCAAGTTTTGACATTTATCTCAGATAATCATCTAATAATTAAAATCCAAATATACAAAATTAAAATGGGATATCTGAAGATCCAAATATAAAATCTAAAGTAGGATATGAAGATGTAATTTTTTATTTACATTAAATCAATTTTTGTTATGTTATAGGTTTTATTGTTATCTTCAAGATGACAGACATAGCACTTATAGATGTACTCTTCTTGAGAAACAAAGAATATAAAAAATTCATTAAAGAAATAGCTATTTCAAATCTTTATCGGCAATTTCTTCATGTAGCAGTAATTAAGCCTCCATGTCTATGGAACGAATTAAATTTTCGTATTCAAATAAAAAATAAATCAAAATTAGGAATGATGGAATGGGAGGATGGATTTTTAGAAAGTGGCCAAATAAAAGAATGGGTACAAGTGGCATGTCAAAACTTCACAACTTTTTATAGTAGTGGTTTTAAAAAATGTACAACTCTTACAGAACTGTTAGAAATTAATGTTAAAGATTTAAACTCATTCGGGTTTAAAATGGAATATGTCACTGAATTTAAACATCAAAAATGCCTGTGTAATCATGATGGAAAACTGTGCTTATATTCATGTTCAGAAATATGCTCTTTGGTTAAATATCCATGAAGATCAAGAAGAAAGAGAAAAAAATTCAAAGTTTGATGAAAGTGAATATAGTGATGATGAACATGAAATATATGACTATGATTATGATTCATAGTTCTATAGTTTATTTTTTGTAACAAACAGCATTGATTAATAAATTATATTATTAATATATATAAATAGTAGTAGTAGTATTTTATTACTTTCCATTATTAATACACTCAAGAAAAGAACTCAATTTAAGAAAAGAACAATTTAATACTTTTACTTATTAATTGCTTTCCATAATATTCAATCATAGTAGGATTTTTTATACAAATAGTAACAAAAACATTTTTATTATATACTTCAATAGTTTGAATGTAATTCAAATAATAGTTTGAATGAATGGTGCAAGGGAAAAAACTTCAGTCCATGAGAAAACGTAATTAAATAAAAAAGATAAGCATAATTAATTTAAATAGTACTTAAAATTTAAAAAACAAAATGTAAGTAATGGACTGAAGTTATTTTCCCTTGTCAAATAGTTTTCAACTAACAAAATCAAAGTGAAATAATATATTTTTTAAATTTCAGTAGCAACATTTACAAATGGATCTTCAAGAAGTTAAAAATTTTGCACAGAAACTAAACCACATACCACCAGTATTCTTTTTAATTATGAAATATATAAAGCAGATTTATTATTATGAACTAATGAAAGAAAAACTTCCACAATTAAGATATCATTGTGATTTTTATCCTACTGACAACTTAGAGGAAAGTGGAGATGAAGACGATAACATGATGAAATTGTAAATAATGATGATGAAATTGAAAATAATGATAAAATGTATTTTATTAAACTCTTAAATGATGATAGATATGATTTTATTAATGAGTATCTCCAACAATTAAATGTTCATAGTATATCTAACTCATTAGTATCTAATCCTTTATATTTTAATGAAAAATTACCTGAATTTACATATGTATATGATTGGAAATATCGATATGGATTATTTTTTGAATTATTAATTTCATCACTTAAACATAATATATTTCAATTATCACATAATTATTATAAAATAATTGTTAATTTTTGGTTTAGAATAATTTTCCTAAATAAAAAAGAAGAAATTATAGATTTTACATATGTATTACCTAAATTAACTACTGAACAATTATTTACTTTTAAGCTGGATGAATGTATATATTCAGGAAAAAAAAATGTATATTTTATACCTATGAATTCATTAAATCTTATATACAAAATCATTATGTATCATCCTACACCAAAAGATTTTTTTATAGCTTTTGAAAACATACTAGAAATATTTTGTGAAGATATTTACATTTATCCATTTAATCTCTCTAATTATCCATTTATTCTCTCTAAATTTGATATTTTTATTCATAGTATGAAAACATACAATGATAATATAATTTTTTTTTTCTTAATTGATAAATTTTCATTTTATTTATATGTTAAAATGATTATTTCATAAACCTGTAATGTAATGTAAGAATTAAAATGCAAGTCTTGTTAAAAAATTTCATGTATTAATTTTTTAAGTATTATAATTTTCTATATTATATAATATTTTTTTGTTACTTTTTCAGTACAAATGGATCTTCAAGAAATAAAAACATTTATACAGAAACTAAACCACATACCACCAATATACTTATTAATTATGAAATACATAAAACAAATTTACTATTATGAACTAATGAATACAAAAATTTTAAAATTGGCAGCATTTGATGACTTACAGTATCCTATTATTAACCACAAGTTAGAAGAAACTGAAGATGATGATGATGATGATGATGATGATATAAATGATATAAATGTTAATTATGTTGAATACTACCCCAAAAGTGATAATAATGAATATGTAGATAATTCATTCATATCTAGTTATTGTTTTCTTTTTAACGAAAAATTACCTGAATTTACTTATGAATATGATTGGAAATATCGATATGAATTGTTTTTTAAATTGTTAATTTCATCTCTTAAACATCATTTGATTCGATCATCCTTAAAATATCAAGAAATTCTTTCTTTTTGGTTTAAGATAATTTTCTTGAAAGAAAAAATAAAAACAACAGATATCACATATGTATTACCTAAATTAACTACGGAACTACATTATATATTAAATCTTCATAAAAATATATGTTATTTAGGAACACAAAATGTATATTTTATCCCTATGAGTTCACCATCATTTTCTGTATATAAAATTATCATGAACAATCCTACACAAAAAGATTATATCATAGCTTTCAAGAAAGTAATGAGACTATTTTGTAATGGTAAAAATTATTTTTATCGATATGGTCAAATTATTTTTCAAGCAGATTGTTTCATTCATAGTATGAATACATTTGATGACAATATTTTATTTTATTTTACTGATCGATTATTTCATACATCTATTTTATGGTCATGGAAAATAAGTAAAGTCATAACATTATTTCATACATTTTAATTAATATTTCATACATTTTAATTAATTTAAATTTTAATTTATACTAAAACATTAGTAATAGTATTATTTTTACCTGTTTTTAATTTATATATTTTTAATTTATATTTTCAGTAATAATGGATCTATATGAAGTAAAAGGTTTTGTGGATCAACTAAGCCATATCCCACATATATATTTTTTAATTATGGGATATATTACACAAATCTATTACTATGAACTAACAAAAATAAAAATTGTTGATCTTCCAAAAATTCTTAAGAAAAAAAAGTCTCTTTTTAGAAAAGAAAGTTTAGAATTTTGCAAAACATTATACAAACAATTTGGTTTTCCTATAAATGTAATTAATTGTGACATTTATACCGATGTGTACAACTACGTAAATTTACCTTGTTTTACTTATGAGTTCGATTGGAAATTTAACTATCAAATGTTTTTTAAATTATTATTTTTATCGGTAAAATATAATATACGAAAAATATCTTGTTGTTACCAAAAGATCATTTCATTTTGGGTTCAATTGATATTTTTTGAACCTTTGAATATTAATGCATTAGATCTTATATTTGTTTATCCAAAAATATTAACCCATGAAGAACTTATTAGTAAGAGTAACAAAATAATTAATATACCTTTATTTTTGGGTAGTAAATTAGTGTATTTTTTGCCTACTTTAAAAGGTCATTATATTATTACAGAAACAACAAATATCAACACTATTATCATGAGAAATCCTACATTACAAGATATTATAATAGCTTATAATAATGTTTTGACTGTATATTTTACTGATATCTATATTAATGTTTCAAATAATGTTGGTGATTTTTACATTCATAGTATTCATGAATATGAAAGATATGTTTTTGTAAGTATTTTTTAAAAGGTAAAAATCAGTTACAATTACTTAATTCTATTGAGTCATTTTCATTATTAAATTTACACAAATTAAATGAATGCAATATATCTACTAATAAGATATCAAGAAAGATTACTCTTGAAGAGATATATTATTTATCTAAATCATCTCAAAGAAATGCAAACAAAATAAGAAAAATATACAAAAGATTACTAGCATTTAATATGCAAAAAGAATTGTTAAATGATTGGATTTCTCATTTTTCACAGAATATACGGAATAAAAGTAATCATTTTTCATATATAATATATTCTTTACAGAAAATTTGCATATTGATCGGTGTAACTGGTTTTTTAACTAATGGGGAGCGATTAGTTTTGATTAGTTATGCATTAGTTAATAAGAAACCAACCAAGAGTGTAATGTTTTTTGAATGAATTATTCTTAGGTTTGTAATGTTTTTTGAATGAATTATTCTTAGGTTTGTAATGTTTTTTTGAATAAACGTTTTTATAAGAAACCAACCAAAATTGTAATTTTTTTGGAATAAATTCATAAGGCTAATCTCTTTACAAATTTTACTAGATAGATAGATGGACTTAGATAAAAAACTGATGGACTTAGATAAAAAACTGAACAAATCTACTGCTGCAACATTAAAAGCTATTGATGAATCCAAGGAAAAAATAACTGGTGAAGATTTAGCAATTTTCCTAACAAGAAAAGTAATTGTTCAAAAAAAAAAAAATTTTGAGTAAACCATTTTTGTCATACTGTGAATCTAGAGGGATAACTTCTACAAACACCATTCATCAACATTGGTCAAATAAATTTAAAAATATAAAAACATCCTCTGACACTTTAGAAGAATTTGTTAAACTATTGTAAATCATGCCTCATAACAAACATTTAAATAAACTTTTAAATATATGCACATTACGTATACCTCATAAAATTACTGTTGAAGACATATACTATTGGTTATTATTACCACCAGTAATTAATATCTCTCTTGATGATTACGGCAAAATATATAAAATATATAAAATTTTAAAAACATTTAATGTAAATGATGAATTTATCATTGAATGGCTTAAAATTGTTTATAATTTTTGTTATGTTAAAAAAACATTTAATGTAAATGATGAATTTATCATCGAATGGCTTAAAACTGTTTATAATTTTTGTTCATAATATTTTTGTTTTGTATATTGTTAAAAATAGCGATTTTTTTTGTATTTTAAATTTGTATTGTACTATACTAATAATTGTACTATTATTATATATTATATTATATTGAAAAAACTTTTGTAAATTTTATTACATATTTTATTACTGTATTACATATATATATATATATATATTATTATATTATATTGAAAAAACTTTTGTAAATTTTATTACATATTTTATTACTGTATTACATATATATATTATTATATTATATTGAAAAAACTTGTAAATTTTATTACATTTTTTATTACTATTTTCTTCCTACTTTTTTCAATAGTTTACTTTTCATCTTCTTAATTTTATATCCTATTTCTTTATTATTATTACTTTTTTTTTTCATTTATTTTTTTTTTCATTAGAATTTTTTTTTATTTCCTCTTTTATTTGGTGTTGTCCAATCTTCACATAATACATATATATATTCTTCAATCAGCAATTCCTCGATGTTTATTGAGCTATATATATAAAAAAATCTTGTTAATTCCAACTTTTAAGAAAAAATATATTTATTACTTTAATATTTAATATATTTATTACTTTAAAATAAAATTCAAAATTACCTTAGTTTAAAATATTCTGCCATTATAAACTCCTTTTTAATGTCACAATCGAATGATCAGCTGTTTTGAATTGTACACTCTAATCTAATGTAATGTAATAAAATAACAAAATTTGAAAATTGTGCACTCTTAAATACACTTCAAAAATCTTAAATACACTTCAAAAATACTAAATTCTTTATTATAAATTCTTTATTATTTTCTTTTTTTAGATTATCTGAACATGAATATCAGTGAATTTATTAATATTTCTGATGATAAAAATAAAGAACCTGAAAAAAAATCTCTAACCATAAAAAATGAATTTCCTAATAATACGATTTCTATTAATAAAGAAGTATTAAATAAAAAGTATATTAAATAAAGAGTATATATAAATAAAGAAGTATTAAATAAAGAGTATATATATAAATAAAGAAGTATTAAATAAAGAGTATATATATATATAAAGACACTTCTAATTTCTTTTCCTACACAAAATGGAAGTAACATCATTGTTTACACATGCTCAAGAAATTAGTTGTGGTAAATGGAAACTACCAAATGGTAATCATATAAAAATACATGCTTTGATAATTGAAGGAATTACTATTGGATTAGGAAAAACAACTACAGCAGAAAAATTATCAAAAAAATTAAAACATGTAGTTATTATTGATGATTGTTTAGAAATGTTTACATCATTAAATCAAAACAAAATATATGATAAATTAATGAATGACTTTTACGGAAATCAATGGATATCATCTATAGTAACAAATCAATTATGTAAACAGATTTCTGTAATATTTTTTATGATAGGATACACAAAACAACTTATTCGTCAATACATTACCCAAAATATCAACTTTACTACAGAAAAAAACGACATCGATATATGGTGTATTTATAGTCGGCATATACTTAGATCTAGTATATTTTTTGGGTATCTACATTTAAAAAATAATAATATTGATACATCAGAATATATTACTAACATGAAACAATTATATCGTCCTTTTTGGAATTTTTTGTATAATTTATTCAAAACCGTTTACATAATTGATATTGAAAAACCAATAACAAAGAAACTGTTAAAAAATTGTTATAATCGAATAATTCAAAGGGGAAGGAAAAGTGAATTAGAATTTTTTAATAATTATGAAACATTTAAAAATTTCTTTTTACCAACTACCCAAATGATTATTGAGTATTTTCCAAAAGAAAAAATCGATAAAAAACAAGTTACATTAAAACCTTACTATTATTACGAATATGTAAATGAAAAAGAACAATTAATTATTCTTATTTACGATCAATATAATGTATATAATCATAACAATGAAAAATTTATTGAAGATATTTACATAAACGAAATTTTACCAATGATCCAAAAATAAAATTCAGCAATTAACATAATACTACATAATACTAAATAGAAAAAATAAATACAATGATGCAAAAAGAAAATAAAAGTTCAAATGAAATATATAAATCAAATATAAACATAATACTACATAATACTAAATAGAAAAAATAAATACAATGATCCAAAAAGAAAATAAAAGTTCAAATCAAATATATATATAAATCAAATATATTTATCCAAAAATAAAATAAAAGTTCAAAATAAATATATATAAGGATGAAACATTCACTGTGCATCAATAGTTCTGTGTACTTCAAACACTGTACGTCTCTTTGAAAGAGTCAGACCACTGTACTACTACTGAGTGAGAACCAAGGTATGATTTCAGTTTCCTAAAATGATAATTAAACTTTACAATGTTACAGTGGTATTAGGTTATCGAGAAAACAAAATATATATTGGTTTTCAAAATGAAACCTCTACATCTATAATTTTTTTAAGCTGTGAACAATTTAAATTGTTAGTAGATAATTGGCCTGAATTATATAGACAATCTTTTTTAAGACAGACATTTATAAGAGAATTTAAAGATATTAAAGATAGTTTTCTTGTTGTATGTGGTCTTTGGTCTATATCCATTAATTCAAAGAAATTTAAAATATTACTATATCCACAAAATACTGATTATTCAAAGTTAATTTATTTATACAAAATAATAAATTTCTTTGAAACGAGGATGCAAATATTTAATATTATGTTTTCATTAATACCTTATTATAAGGATAAAAACTGTATTACTGATATGAAGCTATTATGTACGAGTTTTCAAATTGCAATTAATGATAATAAAATTTCATTAAAACCTTTATGCAAAATACTAAAAGAAAATAATGAGAAACGAAATATTGGATATCTTATTTATATGATGTGTTCGAATATAAGTAATATCGTTCAACTTACATCTAATTATAATAAAGTACATCAACAACAAAAACATAGCTATTTATGTGACTATTTAAAAAAAGGCTTTTTTTATAATTAAATGTTGCTTATTTTAAAAAGGTTTTTTGGTGAGAAGACTTCATTTTTTGAAAAGACTTTCCTCTGAGAAGAATTATGATGTCTTGGTTTACAAAATATTTTCGCAAGAAAATAGAAATAAATTGGCATAAACCTTGTAAAGCACTACAAGAAATGAAATTATACAATTTAGGAGTATTAAATTTCAAAACTCCTTTATTTCCGCATCTATCTGTATTACGAAGAAGAATGTCAACCTTCAAAAATTACCCTTCTAACCCTTCTAATGATCCGATAAAACCGTTTGGATTAGCCAAAGCAGGTTTTTTTTATCGAGAAGAAGGAAATCTAACATGTTGTTTCTCTTGTGGTATAGAATTAATAAGATGGCAACCTAATGATGACCCATGGGTGGAACATGCAAAATTTTCTCCTCATTGTAGTTATTTATATTTAATGAAAGGAATTGATTTTATTCGTGATTGTAATTGGTCAATGAATTATAAATTTGATATTTTTTATGAGGATGTAGTTGATAAAATTATGTGTACTCATATGTTAATTTCAGTTTTAGAAATAAATCAATACACATATGAAACCTTAAGATTTGCAGTTAAATCTTATGTAATAAGAACAGGAGAAAAAAGAATTTCTAATTTGGATATTCTTTGTGAAGAAATTGCTAATATAGAAGAAAGTTTCGTACCTAATCCTAAAGAAAATCATAATTTAAATTTATTTAAGATATCTACTATAAATAGAACTTACAAGACAATGAACAATAATTTATGTAAAAAATGTAAAAAAAATGATATGGATATTGTTATATTACCTTGTAGACATTGTTGTGTATGTTCAGAATGTATGATTGATACAATATCATGTCCAAAATGTCAATGTATTGTAAGAAATATTATACAAATTGAAAAATAATTTACTTTTAAAGAAAAATGATTTTTTATTAATTTGCATTAATATTATAATATTATATATTATTATATTTGCATACATATTAATTTTTTATTTATATTATATATATATGTATGTATATGTATGTATACTAATTAGTATTTTATTATTATATATTTGTAAACAACTACAATGAACTAAATATTCCTGATAAACTGGAATAGAAGAAATTTCTGATGAATGATTTCTGATGAAATATTTCTGATGAATAATGATGAATGATATATATATTTAAGAAAAAGAGCATGAATATTGTTCCTGTTGCAGAGTACACAAATGGATTATAAAAAGTAAATATATATCATAAATTTTTAAGAAATTTTTATTTAATTTTTTTAATTTTTTTAATAGTTAATTTTTAATAGTTAATATCATTGCATAAAACTAAAAACTAATAATATAAAATATAATAATAATAATAATAATATAATAATAATAATAATAAATCATTGCAATACAAACTAATAATTATTCTTTAATTAATAGATCAAACCAAATGAACACATAAAGAAACCTGGCTGAACATATTGAAGAATCTCTGATGAATATTATTCCCAATAATGAACAAAAAATTTTTGTATATGATGATAAACAAAAAAAGAAAGAAGAACTTAATATTCCTGATGGTAAATTAAAAGAACCAGAAACTGGAAAACTAAATGGTATAGAAACTGAAAAAATAATTTGTCAGTTGTGTGGGAAAAACGTTCAATTTAGTGAAAATTACATTTTTCATATTATGAATCATGCTATTCCTACCAAACATGGCTTACAATGTATTCAATGTAAGTTAATATTCAGGAACAAAACAAAATATTTAAGTCATTTGTTTAATGAAGAAATTTTTTTTTGTCCAGAATGTGCATTTAATACTAAAGATGAATCTTCCTTCAAATTGCATAATCTTATTAAACACAATAATAATAAGAATGTAAAATGTTATGTTTGTTTTTTTTGTGGCCAACATTTCTTCAATAAAAGAAAACAACAAAACCATATAGGAGAACATGCAGATAAATTTCTGTATGCATGTTTTTTCTGTGATGCCAAATATAAAATATATAGTTATTATATATCCCATTTAAAAAACAAACACAATCATATATTTCATGAATATAATGATTATGAAACAATTGTTATTAAATAATGTTAGTGTCATGTCATGAAATATTATACCATGAAAAAATCATGAAATGAATTATGTCCTTCTCCTTGATAATGTCATGTCCTTCTCATGAAATATTTATCTTGATGTCATGTCCTTCTCATGATTTATCTTGATGTCATGTCCTTCTCATGATTTATCTTGATGTCATGTATATCCCATTTAAAAAACAAACACAATCATATATTTCATGAATATAATGATTATGAAACAATTGTTATTAAATAATGTTAGTGTCATGTCATGAAATATTATACCATGAAAAAATCATGAAATGAATTATGTCCTTCTCCTTGATAATGTCATGTCCTTCTCATGATTTATCTTGATGTCATGTCCTTCTCATGATTTATCTTGATGTCATGTCCTTCTCATGAAATATTTATCTTGATGTCATGTCCTTCTCATGAAATATATCTTGATTAATAATGATTAATAATAATAATAATATTTATTTATCTTGATGTTTTATCTTGATGTCTTTTCATGAAACTTTTGGAATAAATACTCTTGTATTGTATGTATGTATTGTATGTATAATTATACTCATGAAATACTGATGTCTTTTCATGAAACTTTTGGAATAAATACTCTTGTATTGTATGTATGTATTGTATGTATAATTATACTCATGAAATACTCATGAAATATTTATCTTGATGTCATGTCAATGTAATATATAATTATACTAATGAAATACTCATGAAATATTTATCTTGATGTCATGTCGATGTAATATATATCCTTCTCATGAAATATAATAATATAATAATATAATATAATATATAAAATTATTTCATGAAATATTTATCTTGGTGTCATGTCTTTTTTATGTATATATATATATATATATATATATATTCTGTATTATGAATGGAAAAAAAAAATCTTGTATGTTATTTTCTGTATTATATGAATGAAAAAAAAATAAATATATCGAACATTACCTCTAGTTTGTTCCCATTTATTTATATCAAGATGCAATAACACCATCACCATTTATATAAAAAATTCTGATGTATGAATACGAGTATAGATGGCAAAGACACTTAAAATATAATGATATTCAAAAAAATATTGAATTTCTTACACAACTTTTTAATAAATCATTTGATTTATGTTATCAAATATTTTTCTGGAAGTCCTTCAGAATTAAAGGTAAAAATTGTGAACATAAAAAATGCTTAAGGGATGTTAGTGTCTTTTGCAATGGTGTGTGGTTTAAATTTGTTGAATCTCAAGAAATTCCTTTTTCTAATTGGAAAAATAATTATTATCTGAATTTTTGTAATTCTTTAAATATGTGCAAATATCAGAAATTTGAATTGAGATATGAATGGAATATTAATAATTTTATTAAAGTTTATCTCTTTTTAACTGAGAATCAAATTTCTGGTATTCACGTAGAAATTGAAACTCATTTAACCATAAATAGACTACAAAAATTACCTGTTGATAGAAAATGGCTTTTTTGGTTAACAAATACTTTTCCTAAATTATTTAAAATGGGTTATTTACCTCCATGTTTTGATTTTCCTATTGTAAAGAGGAAATCAGTTAAAACTATTGACAATATTAATGATAATAAACATTTTATAGCTTTAAAATATGATGGCATTTTTGGTTTTGTTTATTGTGATGAACAAAAATCTTATGAAGTTTGGGAAGATAACAATCAAAATATTTTAAATTATCCAATTTACAAAGGTGCAATATTTAGTTGTGAAAAATTAAATAATAATACAATTATCATTATAGATGTGTATTATATCGAAGGATCACCAACATATCGAGATAAATTAGAATGGATATTTATTGAATTTTTTCAATATTTACGAGTTGAAAATAATTATAAAATACAACAATACAAATATCATTTGGATGATATTCATTTAATATATGGGCCTACAGATGGAATAATTATTCATACATTAAATGATAATATATACAAATATAAAAAACAAAAAACAATCGATTTTATTTATTTAGATGGATATTTAAAAGCAGGTAACCTTTCTATTAGATCGAAAGAAAAATTAGAAAATGGTTTTATTTATGAATGCATATATAATCATATAAAAAATGATATTACTATTTTAAAGAAGCGTCTTGATAGAATCAAACCTAATACTGTACACCAGGAAAAAGTTATTCTAAGAGTAGTAAAAGGTGTTGGATTCTAATTATGTAGAAAATAGAATAAATGTTGTTTGATTCAGAATCCAACATGACATTCTCTCACAAGAACTATATTTGTAAATATTATTTGATGTAAATAACATAAATTGTAATTGATATCATATAACTACCTTAATTATGTCAAATATTTAATTGCTTAATCAAAGAAATATTTTAATGGTAAATAGATTCTGTATTAAATATTATTAAGCTGTTTTATTTATTATTTTGTCAATATTGTAAGAACTTATATTTGTAATTTAACTACGCATTTATTGGAATACAAATATTCTATTTATTCTTTTCATGAAAGTTAATGTTATGTAATAACTGAATGTAGTTATATAACCTAATGCAACATTCGCGAGAATGTTTACATCTGTCGGTTGTCATAGAGACACGTGGAAATAAACGAGTGCTTGTGAAGGGAGCGTTTGTAGAGGAGAAGAGAAAATAGATACGTAGTAGTAAGTAGGGAGTCGGAACGGAACTTTTGAACTATAAGGTAGCAAGGAAGTAAACTAAAGAAGTAGAAGTAATTAAAAGATTCCTAAGGATAGGAGTTGAGTAGATATTTTTTTATATAAGTGAATCTTATAGTTGGCTGAAAGCAAAACCAGCCATAGTAATAAAAAGAAATTATTGCTGTAATCGGATAATTAGAGAACTGGACATTCAAAGAGGAATACTGAATAAATCCAGTCAGTCTACAATTACGACTTATTTCTGTACTACCATGAAAGGGAATTGTACGGAGTTAAACTAGTTGACGAATGATAAATAAGAATAATTAATGTACCTTATAGTTGTTTTCTGGAATTTTGAAGTGCGATTAGTAATGTTTTAGTTATTTAGTGTTTTGCAAGTGTGATAAATACAATTTGAAAGTGTGCTCACAAAATATTGGAAGTACTGAAGATTATTTCTGGTAAGGACAGTCATATTAGTTTATTTCAGTGTATGCAGATTTAAGCATTAGTTCCGTTGCCTGTTTCTAATATTAACTGTCGCTTACCATCGAGGCTGAGAGTCGAAAATATAGACATTGAAGTGATATCTACCGTGGTTAGTGCCTGTTATGAGTTAAACGTAGAGTGTAGCTGAGAGATACATGGAAACTGAATAAATAAGAAATTCTATTGTAATAATTTGAGTAAAGAAACTTTGTGATTCTGAAACTATGAATTTGTTTGAGAAAGTTTGAAAGATTGGATTAATATGAATTAGAGGAAATTTTTCTAAGCCTTTTTTCGACCGGTTCCTGAGTTAGTCGATTTCTGGCACGGGCAAGCAGGTTTTTCCTCCTGGAAACTCGGGTTTTTCGTCTTGTAAACTCAAGAAAATCGACCGTAGAACCCACATTATTTCAGACATTAAATATATTGTGTTAGGGTTAGGGACCAAGAGATGGTGGCACATTTGAGCTGTCTCTCTTCACTGCTTACCGCTTAATTAGTGATAGCCTTGGGCCATCTGTCTCTGATTGGGTACCAGTGGAGATTGAACTGCCCACTCAGTCTCCAAAAGTTAGATAGGGCAAAATGGCCTCGCCTACTCCCGTATACGGAATAAAAAGGTGTTAGCTGATTTTTTTTTATTAATATGAATGACTTGACTTGATGTGCTAACTTGACTGGTTTGTCATATTTAGAAGTGGAATTTATGTATTTGTCAAATAATCATATATTAAATATTTTGTTTGTCAATTTAAATATTGTGTTTGCCTGAATTTCTTTTTACTGCACCGTTCACAAAAACTGGAATCTGGCGGGAATCCCAGAAAGAAAGAAAATAAATACCATCAGCTTGATTGAATGAAAAGACTGCTAACTAATTTTCAATTAAACTTACTTATTCATATAGAGTTATCTAAGGATAGAGTGGCACAGTATAATAGAAATTTCCCTACCCTTAGATCAGTGATTAATTTGCAATTAGTTTTCCTTTATTTTATGAAAGTGACTTTTAGCAAGATGGCGGATTCGAACGACAAGAGAACACGTCACGAGAAAGGAAAGTAGAGTTTTTAAATAATGTAATTCTTCTTTAGTAGTAAAATATACTTGTAATACAGCAAATGCAAAATTTTCTATTTCTAAATTAGGATTTTCTATTTTTTTTCACAAATGATCATTATTTCTTAGTACCAATAACCTAAAAATAACGTCTAGTAAAATTGGAGGTGTAGTATTTCTTACATTTCTTATGTGAAAATGTATATTTTAATATTTAAAATGAATGTCAACATTTGAAGTACTAATTTATTATCAAATAATCCTAATGGAAACAATTTTGAATTTGCTAATAATATTAATTTTAACAATTTTTTACATGTATTTGTTCCACTTTGACTCAATCGATCATTTTGATTTTTTATTATGAATGCAATCAGATGTTGATCAGTGTACCAATTATAACGAATTCATTAGCTTTAAATAAAAAAATGGAGACACTTTAGTTCCATCATGTTTATTACATTCAAATATTTTTTGTAATATTTATGATAAATATTATTAAATAATCGAACCAAAATTGTAAACTGGAATCACAAACTTGGATATTCATTTGTCCATTTTAAAGAGTTGCAAAATTATATTGTCATCCTCAACATTTGTTGTTATTTTTTTATAATTGATATGTATATTGGTATTTCTTGATTAGGAAATTTGTATGTATCCATAGCAGTTAAAGTTTCATGGTTATATCTATTAGCAAAACCATATTCTAAATAACTAAATTGTAAAATAACCATAATCCAAATTACATTTAAGAGAAAAAAGTTAATAAAATTTTTAATAATACCTGTTTTTAGCTTAATCGAAACATTCAGTGCTTTTAAATTATTAACTGATAAAATTTTTTCATTCCCTTTGTTTATGTACAAAATTATTTCATCCAAATCATCTTGTATACTTTGTTGTGTTGCATCATTTACAATTTGTACTTGTTTCTTTTTATAAATTTTATTATTATTTGTGCTGCTAATATAAGTTCATCTATTTTTAATGTATCATTTAATAAATAGTTTACTATCTGTTATCCAGTTTTTAATGAATCATAAAAATATTATTCATATTATCATTAACTCTTTTATTTTTGAAAAGCCTGTTTATAATTAGTTACATATTTATCAAAAAGGTAATAAATGTAATTTCTATAAATGTCATGGTAAAATAATTGGTAAAAACATACAAAGCATAAATAAAAACAACTTATATATTATGAATCCTAATACTCTGATCACTTGTTTCTGAATGTTTTCTATACAAAAACGTTGCCTTCTTTGTCCTGCCCCGTTTTTGGTTTCAATTGTTAATAATAATATTTTGCTAGCAAATTTATTATTGTTATTATTATTATTATTATTATTATTATTATTATTATTATTATTATTATTATTATTATTATTATTATTATTATTATTATTATTATTATTATTATTATTATTATTATAGGAGACTCATCGTGGGAGGCCCAATGTTATACACACAGTTTATCCTAATTTTCCTTAAATATATTCACTGTCTCTGCACACCCCACACTCTCAGGCAAAGCATTCCAATCACTCACCACTCTCCATGCAAAAAACCTGCTCCTCACTCCCTTGCTCACACCCTCCATATATAGTTTCCAGGAATGACCTCTTGTTCTCCTGCTATCCTCACCCATTCTGTGCAAAACTTTCCAGATCTAATAAACAACCTTAATAGTATACTTTACTTAAATTATTTTTGTTCTCTGAAAAATAAAAATTTTCTTCTCTAATTTATAAAAGTAATTGATACTTTATTAATCAAATGATTATTTCTGAAAAATAAAAATTTAAAAGAGGCAATACATATAATTACCCCATATATAAAATTATATATGTCTTGCTGGTTTTAATTTTTTTCCCATTTCCCCAGTTTCCATTGTTAATAATGAAATTTTGATACCAAAATTTTATTATTAACAACCTTAGTAGAATACTTTATTCTTAAGTTGGTATACTTTAACTATTCTCAGGTTAGTATACTTTATGCTTATTCTGTTCTTAAGTTAGTATACTTAATTCTTACTCTATTCTTAAGTTAGTATACTTTATTCTTACTCTATTCTTAAGTTAGTATACTTTATTCTTAAGTTAGTATACTTCATTCTTAAGTTAGTATACTCCATTCTTTAGTATACTTTATTCTTAGGTAAGCATACTTTATTCTTAAGTTGGTATTCTTTATTCTTAACTTAATACACATATAATAACCCCATATTCTTGCCCTTTTTTATGTTTTTTCCTATTTTTGGTTAGTTTCCATTATCATCATAAAATGGATGACTTGTTGCAAAATATCCATTACAACATCTGCAAAAAGAAAATCTAAAATAATATTTGACAAAAGTTCTAAACAATCTCTGCACAAACAAGCAAAAACTACAACAAAGATGCATCTAATTGTAAAGAATAACGACTGTATTTATTCCTAATTTCTCGAACAATATTAGAAATAAATTGATACATATGACAAGGAGATTTCCAAATAAAGTGGTCGATTGTAAGTGGAACAGATTATCATTTTTAATAACCATGTCTATATGTTTATTGAAAATGATGAAAATGTAAATGTTGATTATCCATTTTATGTTGTCAACAATATTAATGTATTGATTTACAAATTTAGTAAATAAACCGTTTAAGCAAATAAACTCTTTTAGCAAATAAATCCATTTTGGAAATAAACCCTTATTGAGCATTGTATCAGGAAGAAAAATTTTATTATCATTAGTATAAGTAACGAATTTGGTACTTAACATAACTAAAATTTTAGAACACATAATTAAATGACTATATGTTATATTAATTTCTGGAAATTAAATACAATTAATGCATATTGGGATATGACAGGGATAATTGATATTTCCAGACATTTCAGTAAAATATTTGCTACAAGACATGAAGAATAACAGCCTACAGATGAAGAAAATTCATTAATATTAATAATGAATCACATTGCTTACAATAAATTTCAAAATTTTGTATATAAATATTAACATTTTCAATGCTTATATTTATGAAAAAAATTAAATATATTCATATCAGTTTAATTTTACTCCTTTTAAATATTTTATATACATATTTAAATATTCTAGGATAAAAAGAAATCACCCTGATAAAATCTATTTCCTGTTGTTCAATTTCTTTAGATTTTTTTTCCTTTAAATGAATTTGACAAATTTTTATAGAAACGATAACCTAATCTATATTCCTGTTTTCTTTCATTACATTGCATTTACACTACAATAATTTCAATAATCACAACAACTAAAATAAAACTTCCTAAGGGAGCTAAAAGAAATGCATATAATATCGATAATCCACAAAGAAATTTAATTATCATAAAACATACAAATATCTGAGAATAAAATTTATGACTTTTTCTATATACTAACAATTTTTATTTAAATATTCTTGGATTTCTTCCCTTTCTTAATATTTAAAAATATATGTAAGGCTATATTTTCTGTACTGTCTTTTTCTTTTGGACACCATTTTCTGAAATGCTTGGCATGCTTTATGTGGTACTCTACCTTCCAGCAGAAAATCTCCCATGTTTCCCATGTTTCATTTCTAATGTATTGGTAGATGAACAACTACAAATTGCTCATTACTATTATTTCATTATTAATAGATTTGTTCAATATAAAATTTTGAAGAAAGATATTACTTCCTAACCTAACCTAACCCAACTAACCTAACCTAACCTACCCTCACCTAACCTAACCTAACCTAACCTAACCTAACCTAACCTAACCTAACCTAACCTAACCTAACCTAACCTAACCTAACCTAACCTAACCTAACCTAACCATCATTACTGAGAGTTAAAGGATTAAAATTTTTGATATTTTTTTCATCTTTTAAACTAATTATATCATGATCTTTAAACATACAAATAGTATTGTTTCCTATATATAACTCTTGATAATTTTCTGGTAACATTGATAAAAAACCATATTTATCACATAATTTATCACTACATACATTATAATTGGGAAGATAAATTTTATTTTTTGTACAAAAACGTATTTCTTCTTCCATTATATTGTGTTTTATAGTAAACACAGGTAATAAATACTTACCAAATTTATAATTAAATATATTTTCATTCTTATATTCTACACATTTATTTATAACAGGATCGAAATAATCTTTACATATATGCACTTTACCTTCTAGATAGAATTCTTTTGGGTTAATTGTAGGAATAGGTTTAGATTCATCCTCATTTTTTACTATGTAAGATTCATCAATTAAATGATTATGAGGTACATTGATTACTTTAGAAGTATTTTCCTCACATTTTACTCCATAAGTTAAATTATACCAATGAGCAAATTTAGAATAGGGAAACATATTAATGAGATCATTAGTTGGAAGAATTACTTCATAATTTGTTGGAAATATATTGACACAAAACTTTGGATCTTCACATTCATTTCCGTTATATACCTGATTTTTAATAAATGGTAGATATCTATCAATCTTATTAGTTAAATGACATAACACAGTTTTATTAATTTCATGGTTTTTACAAAGTACATAACCGTTATTATAGTTTAAAATTTTTTTATACATTGTATGTAATGGTACTCTAGAATCATCGTCACGAAATGCACATATTTCTGAAACACATTTTGTTTTTACAAATATTTCGTTGATTAAACATTTCTTAATTATTTCTTTTTTGTCTTTACATATGACATATGTGGAATTGTCCACTGCAACAATTTTACCATCATTTTCGTTAAAGCATAAATTATTTAGACATTGAAAATTATCAAAAACTTGATATGTTTTGGGACATTTTGCAATTATGCTCTTTTTATTTTTACATACAAAATATTCATAATGTTCTATATTTATTGAAAAAGGATTTATTTTATGTCTATAACCATCATGTTTAAAGAAACATATATCAAAAATGGTACATTGATCATTATGAAAAACGTAATTATTTTTACAATTTGAAATTTTGTTTATTTGACCATTTTTGCATTCAAAAAAGAAAATATTTGTAATATATTTGTTAAATTGTTCATTAATGTTTGTTTGTTCCAAAATATCATTTAAACGAGCAGGAACTAATTGTCCATTTTCTTTATCATAACAACTATTACCTTTTTGTAATTTTTCATTATTCCAGTTTAATATTTCAGGGATTTCTAACTGAGCATTCGAATATGTACTATCTAAAAATAATATGTTATTTTTTACATTTGTACGTAAAAAATTATTAATAGATAATTTTGTTTTCTTTTTTTCTTCAGAAAATATTAAATCATCAACATATTCGTGTAATGAATACTGTATGTTATAATTAACATCATTACTACATTTTGATTGAGTAATATCAAATTTCTCGTTTTTATCACATTTAAATTGTACACCTCTTTTATAGTAAATATTATGTAAATTTGTTGGAATTAAATTAGTGAATAATTGAATGAAATTTATACTTCCTTCAATCATTTCTATATAAAGATGTTCATTCTTTGTAGTGAAACTTATTATAAATTGAGAATTATCTGTAACTATTTCCATTTGATCTTTACTCTTATGAAAAATGTGTAATTTAGTGAATGTTTCAAAATTCCTTCCACATGTTTGCAATTTTCCATTATAACGTATTAATATATGTGTTAATGCAGGGAAAAAATCCATAAGGATTTTTGAGGAATATTTTTTAGAAAAATATTAGTAAACGAATCTGAAGGAACACAAATAAATTTATTTTCATACTTTTCTATTTTATTACTGGCATATGGACAAAAAACAAATGGCATATTTACATCACATGTTGTTTTAATTGTTAAATCCATAAATCCATTTCCTGTTTGTAAATTTGATCCAACAATACATGGATCGTTTGTTTTTTTATTAGTTATTTTTTGTTTCCAATAATCTAAATGTTTTATTTCTATAAAGTCTTCTATTTTTTCTATTTTATTATTATGCAATTTACATTTTGTAGTGTTGTTCACTCGTATTTCGACAGACGGTTCATTTATATTTTGTAAAAATCCGAATTTTTTACATTCTTCACTCATCGTAATTAATTTTGCATGTTCTATTTTTATATTTAAAATGTCAAAGTCGTTTAGTTTAAATCCTTGTGAAATTATTTTTCTCACACATTTTTCTTTGTAAAAATTAAAATACTCAAAAACATGTTGACACGGGATTATTTTCTTTAAATGACAGTCATAATATTGATTGAAATCAAAAGTTGGGATATAAGTAAATTTTTTACAACCGTCAATTATTTCATAATTATCGATAATATACCCTTCCTTTGTTATGTATTTTTTACTTAACTTCTCACCTTCACATTTTTTATAGTATATAGAAAAACAATTATTCTTCCTGTAAACATCCATATTGGATAAAACATTAATTACCAATTGACATTTATATTTTGGTATTATTGGACAACAAGTTTCAAATTTCTTCATGATTATTGTATAATCGTGAAGAAATAAGCAAAATTTCCTCTTATTAATAACTGTGTACAAATATATCATCATGGTATCATTTTTGATCTTATTGATATACATTGGTATAATTACAAAATATTTGATGGTGACATAGTGTATGATAATATTTTCATTAAAAAGATATGTTCATCTACTAAAAAATATTTTCTGAAAGTATTAATGAATTTTGAATTGCAAAAAAATACCAATTTCAGAATGGAAAGTATATACAAATTATACAGATGGAAAATTTATGTCATTACAGTTCAAATTTCTTTGTAAATCTTACGAAATGAATAAATATAACATTGAAATGTCAAATGATAATTCCTTGCTGGTAAATGAAGAATGTGATTTTTATATTTGTGACCAAGTTCCATATTTCATACATGTATGGAACTATATAAAAATATGGTGAAAATATTATAAATAATGTTATTTTTTCAAAAAATCAAGTGATAATTGGAAAAAATATAGCAGAAAAATTAGAAAAATACTCTGAATTTTCAATGAAAAATCAGAAAGATGAGTATTATGATGATATTAGATATATCATTTATTTTTATTGGTTTTCACGATTATCACAATATGATTCTGATATATTTCAACTGAATATATCAAATTACCTAATGGAAAATTCGAAGTATATACTGCTGGTATAATATTCGACTTGTCGAATATTATACCAGCAGTATATTGTTGAATCGATGAATATTGGTTTAATGAAATTCTATTTTTTTAACCAAAAATGTGAATCTCAATAAAAATAGAACTAAGTAAAGTTGTTTCTCTATCAATATATCAAGTATATCAATTAATTCTTCAAAATCCGACAATAATAATTCATGTAATAAGTCCATTTCGTAATTTCTAATGAATATGCAATGATATCAACTTGTAATGAATTTATAAATGTATGAATGGAATAGTAATGAATGTGAATGAAATATCTTACTGAATAAAAAAATTCAAAAACCTATATTCTTTCTACTTTTAAAATATGAAATCTTGTCCAAAGATTGAATAAGTTTTTTTTTTTTTTAAATTATTATTTTTATATAAAAGGTAGAGATTTTCTTCCTCAAGTGTTCATTTTTCTGCTCCCATAAACAGAAATGGAAGGTATCTCCTTCAATTCTAGGTGTTATTCTTTCTTTGTGAGTACAAGAGTGGAAGGTCTCCCTTAATTCTAGGTGTGGTTCATTCTGAATACAAGAGTGGCAGATCTCCCTAAATTCTAGGTGTATTCTTTCTTTGTGAGAATAGGTAATTTTTAGATATAAGTGATTTTTCTATGTGTCTATCTGAAGTATTATATTAAATTTCATTTCAGTCATGTACATCTATAAAGATGCCTACAGTATTTATTTCAACGCTTGGGAACTTTATGAAAGTAGTGATGAAGAATGATGAAACAAATTGTCCCAATTATGATGAACCAAATGGTATATGTAATGGTGTATATAATCTATTGTATTATGCTAAAAATAGAAATAATATGGTAATTGAAGATGATATGAAAGATCCATTAAAGCATGTGTTACTTGTAAAATAAGGATTCTTTCCTTTAAAAACACGAAAATATGCATCCCATTTTTGGTGGTCGTTAGAACATTCAGAGTTGTTGTATACTTACAGCTTCGAAGAATATGATTTGGAAGATTTAATAATGATTGATACTGATGATAAACGATTTTCAGATACTGATGCTAAATTTAAAATAGTAGTATCTTTATCATCAGTATCAATCATTATTAAATCTTCCAAATCATATTCTTCGAATATGATTTGGAAGTAATATCTTAAACGATTTTCAGATACTGATGCTAAATTTAAAATAGTAGTATCTTTAAGATATTATTCCCAAAGCTTTAATGAATCAGTTATATACAACCCTTTCGAAATTACTGGTATTAGTGTACAAAAAGCTTTTCTAAAAAACAGTTCAAAACATATTTAGAAATATACTTTAGCCATTTACATTTCAAACAGTTAATGAAATGTTTACAAAAAATTAAATTGTATTCAAACTTTTGTATAATATAAGTTTCACACTTTTCTGTATATTATGAGTGTAATAATACTACAATAATGAAATTCTGGTGTAAAGATTATAGATTTATACTTCAGTATCATTTTTTTTATTTCTCTGATAGTAGATAATTAAAAGAAATAATTTACTGTTGCACTTATTCCACCCCAAACAATTTCCTAAACTTTATAATTTTTACCATGTTAATATCAAATATTATTATAAAAGATATAAAAGTAATTATATTTATAATGTAGTTTGCCCATATACATATGGTTGTTTGCAGCATCAGTAGATTCAAATACATTTAATATTAATATTTTACCTCTAGTTCTGTTAGAATTATCTAATCGAGAAGATTGTATAAAAGAATCTAATAAGAACGTATAGATAATAGTAGACTATTTTAAAACATTTTTATGAACCAGGAGGAGGGTGCAAACTTGCTTTTGAAGATTATAACAAAAAGATAAAATTTACAGAATCCATTCATTCAAAAGAATAATATCCTTGGGAAGACAATTTTAATTTAATAATATCAGAACACTTCCTCACAGGAATATTTACCATTGAAAAATTTTCAACATGAATAATAAAGTGGACTGATAATTAAAAATAATTCTCAATATGGTTCATTTAAAAGTATAAAAAACTGCATTCCTTTTTAATTTATGGAAATTATTTTATTTATTTATAAAATCAAGAACTCAAGATTTGAATAATGTTAAATGTCATCCAAGTATTATAACTTGTGAAATCGTGATTTTTTATGTGAATGATTTATTTGTAGTAGCTTGTGTTTTTTATAAATTTGTAAAAAGGATGAATAATAAATTTAATATGTATGGAATATTTTGTAATGAATTTAATGTATTCCAATATGTAATGAAAATATAATGAATATATAATATTGAAATGAATTTAATCATCATCATCATACATTTAATATCAAGGATTTAGGCTTAGTATGGCCTGTTCCAGCATTAGAAGTCATCGTTGTATCGTTTAAGAGGACGTCCTGGTTTTCTTTTTCCTAATGACTTGTACTTTAAGGCTTGTTTTGTTAACCTTTCTGATTTCATTCTTTGAATGTGTTCCATCCATTTATGTTTATATTTTTTAATTTTTTGAATTACTGGTTCTTGGTTTAATTCTTTCATAATAACTTCATTTCTTTTGAGATCAAATAGGGTATACTTTGCAGTTTTTCTCATAAACTTCATTTCTGCTGTTGTTAATCTTTGTTTGTCTTTTTGTTTTATTGTCCAGATTTCGCTTCCATACATTAAGACCAGTAGGGCTAATGTATTGTATACTTTTAGCCTGGTTTGATTTGAACTAGGTTTGGTTTAAATATAGAGTTAATTACTCCTGTTATTTTTAAATATTTTGTAATTTTTATGTTTATATCTTTTTCATTTTCATAAGTGATCATACATCCTAGGTTGTTAAATGAATTCACCTGTTCTTATATCTTGTTATCTAATACTATTTTAGTTCTTGTTGGATCTTGTCCTTTAAAGGCCATAGTTTTTGATTTTTTCATTGATATTATCATACCATAATCTATGGATATCTCATTTAGATTTAGAATAGATTTCTGTAAGTTATCTTCAGAATTTGTAATTACTATTTGGTCGTCTGCAAAGAGCAGAGTGTTTAAGTTAACTGTAGGTGAAAGTTTAATTCCTTGATGTAAATTTTTACACCATTGTATTATTTCCTTTAAGTAGATATTAAAAAGGGTTGATGAGAGGGGACATCCCTCTCAGACCCCTTGATTTATCTCTCTTGTATATGATAGCTCATGATTTATCTTATTTGTATTTGATTATTTTCATACATACTTTTGACAGCTTTTAGGATATTATTTGGTATTTGTCTTTCTTTTAATATGTTAAATAATATGTTTCTTTTAACTTTGTCAAATGCTTTTTCAAAGTCAATAAATGCAATATGTGTTTCTAAATTATATTCTCTTCCTTTCTCTATTATTAATTTTAGGCAGAAGGCTGGGTCTATACATGATCGTCCTTTTCTAAATCCATTTTGTTCCTCTAGAATAAAGTTTTCAGAATATTTCATTAGTTTGTTATTTAAGATTCTGCTGTATATTTTGTAACATGAATTTAGTATACTGATACCTCTATAGATTTTAGGGTCATCTCTATTACCTTTCTTAAAGATAGGAATCACAATTGCTTTTTTCCATTCTATTGGGGGATACCAGTTGAGTAAATTTTATTTAAAAATAATAAGAATCTCCCTTTGAATTTTGTTCCTGCATATTTATATAGTTCTGAACCTAGCTTATCTTCTCCAGGTGATTTTCCATTTCTTGTTTCTTTCAGGCTGATTTCTTATTCTTCTTTAGTTATTTTCTTTTCATTTTCATTAATTGTTTGGCATTTGTCTTTTTTAAAATATTTGTCTGTCCACAGTTCTGTGTAGTAATTTAGAAATTCTTCTAATTTCAATTCAGTGTTTGATTTTATGTTTTCTTTGGTATCTGCATTTAGGTGTTTCAAAATCATATACATTGGGTCTTGTTTTATATAAATCATGTTCTAAACTAGAAACAAATTTATTCCATGATTCTCTATGTCTTTTTCTGACTTCTCTTTTAGCTATGGCTCTTATTCTTTTATATTCTATTTCATCTTCTAATTTTTTACTGCTTAACCAATTGTGATAGGCTTCTTTTTTCTTTTTGATTATTTCTTTGATTGTATCATCCCAGATCTTCAGTTTTTTCTTTTATTGCATTTTTTGGTCTTTCCTAAGCTTTCATTTGCTGCTGCATTTAGTATCGTTTTTTATTAAGCCATTCTATTTCTATTTCTTCATTTTGTTTTATTTAACTAGCTACTGGTTAATTCTTTGTTCATATAGCCATTGTACATTTTCAATAGTCTAGTTTTATAAACAAATGTTACAATTTTTCTTTCTGTTCTTGTTACTTGTAGCCATTTAGGTTGAAATCTTAATTTTATTTTAACAAGGAAGTGGTCACTGCTTATTGGTCACTGCATATCCTCTGTGAACTCTAACATCTAGTGAAAATTTTGATTTCTTTTCATTTAATATGAAGTAATCTAATATTGATTTCCATCCTCTTGCTGCCCAAGTATATATATGTATGTCTTTATGTTTATAGAAGGAATGCATTATTATTAGGTTATTATAAATTACAAAGTCAATCAATTTTTTACCGTTTCTGTTTAGGGTGTGTTCTCCATGTATTCCTATATTATTATTAATTTTCGTGTTTCCAATTCTTGCATTTAAATCTCCTTCTAAAATTATGTAATCATTTTTATTTATTTTATTATATATGTTTTGTAGCCGATTATAAAAATCAATATTATCCTGTTCTCTTCCTTGTTCTGGGCATATAAACCAATTAATCTTAAATAGCCTCTATCTATTTTTATTCTAGCTTCTATTGTTCTTTCATTCCATAATTTATAATGTTTTAACTGTTTGAAAGGCAGTTATGAATTCAAATCATGACTTCTGCTTATCTCTGAAATGAATTGAATATGTATGAAATATGTAATATTGTAATGAACTTACTATGAATGATTTTCATAATAAAATTTCAAAAAATTGATAAAATTATAATTAAACAGCAGGTAACATGAATTTAATATGTATGGAATATGTACTCAGGTTGATTATTTGTGGGATTTTTGATAATATGAATTTAAATCATATACTTTTTTATTTGTGTACATAAAATAATTAATTATATTCAGTACACTTTTTGTTTGTTGATTTGTTTTAAGAAATTTATGTTTTTTTATTTTGATATTAAATATTTTTGATACAAATTTAAATCATATCAATTTTGTAAATTTTTTGAACTTTTTATTTGTATACATAAAAAATTATACATTTGTCAGTCATTGTCATATAAAAAAACACAAAGGTGCTGATTCAGAATATTTTAAACTCTACTCCATCACAAAGTACACTTTTTGTTAATTCTTCTTCTCTATCTGAAAGATTGATGACACGAATAGGAACTTTTTCTTCACTATCAATGATTTCGACAGAGCTACAACTCAATGATCTTTTTTAATGGATATTCTATCTATAATTTGAGATAGAGGTTTATCATCTTCACTATCTTCATGTGTAGCTAAAGAAAAACTACTGGGAATCTGGATGCGATTTTATAATGAGTCGGTTTTTAATTGGAAGAGTAGTAAGTTCATTATTTTCAATATCTGAATTATTGCTTTTAGGATATGTATGAAAGTTGATATCTTTTTTGCGATTTATTAAGATAAGCACTTTTGGTTCAATTTTTATTATGGATAGTAGGCGTTTTTTATGATCATAGTAATATGGTAACATAATATTTAGTAGCTTGAGTAGTTCTTTTTCTAATTGTACCTTTTCATCTTCGAATTAGTCTTGTTTCACTTAAATTGTAGGTTGGCAAAGAAGAGCTTTCATAATTTTCTGGTAAATTAAGCTTTTCTGGCATTGGATCAAGTAAATAGACTGTTGGTATCCATTGTAACCTAAAGGGAAAAAAGGGAAAAAAGTTCTATTTAAACAAACAATAATTTTTTTTTCAGTTACATTAGAAATGGAAGAGAATTGTGGTATATGCAATGCACACTGGATCAATATCAAGGTCTCTGACATGAAATGCGATTGATGCATAGTGAATGGGCAAAATAGGAAATATAGTTGAGTTTTGTTTAATTAGGTTAATATGACTAAAGTTTGGAATAGTGTGTAGCACACATTCTGAATGACCACTAGGGTAGTATCAATATACTCAACTACATGCAAATAATTTTTTAAGAAATGGCACATTCACAGGGAATGAAAAATATTTCCAAGCATTTTTCGTCAAAATAAAAGGACATTAATGAATTAAAAAGATTGGGATTAATCACATTATTTAACTATGAATCAAGAATACCACAGGTTTGTCAGATGAATATCAAATTCAGTTTCCTCACAACACAGTAACTTACAACAGGATGGTTGTGAGAAAAGTGAAAACCACATGGGTTATTAACCAACAGGTTTTTGTCAAGGTCTACTATTGTTACACAAGAACTTGTACTATGGATTAAAGTATAATCAAACAGGTTTATCTCAAGGTCTTCCAGGAATTGTCCGACTGTGATCTGATGTAATAATTTACATTACACATGAAAAAAAGTTACTATGCCCACTGGAAAAGTCAAGGTCTCTAACATGAAATGTGATTGATATTATGCGCTACACAGTAGTATGGTCTCTGACAAGAAATATAATGATAGGAAATGTAATTGAGTTTTGTTTACTTAGGTTATTTTATGCTTTATTCTTATATATGTAATAAGTCCATTTCGTTCTTCATTAATATAAATTTCCTGGGGATTCATTGTAATTTTTAATGAAAACAGTGAATTTGAAAAATAATCAATATATCTTTTAATGTTAAAATTTACTGAATAATTAATTTTTCGTAAACGTTTTTATTTCAAAATATGGAAAACTTGTGTTATTAAATATTCTAGACTATTTATAGGTTCTGATTATTATTTTTTAAAAAATTTTTAAAATATGGAAATCTTGCATTATTATTAAATATTCTAGGCTCTATTTATAGGTTCTGATTATTTTTAAAAAATTATTAGATAAAATTCTATTTAAGTTTCCTTTTATTATCACCAAGAAAAAGAGGTTATGAGCATGCTATGAACGATTTTCATAATCAAATATTAAAAATATCAAAAATATTTAATGAGATATTTATTAATTAATAAAGTGATGAAAGTTATAAAAATAAAATGTTATTTTTTATTTTGTGTTGTAGTTTGTTGCCATTTTGAGTCTATTTCTTTAAATAAATACTATGTTGCCCTTAAATCCAACAATGATATTTACGAGAAGTATGTCATGCAAGGAATAAATTATAAAACTGGTAAAATAAAAGCATGCGATAAAGATCTTTTTCCTTTTGATATTAATAAAGGAGAATGCAATAATGCCATAATTGTGAAAATCGATTTCTGAAATTTAGAAATAGAAATAAATGGACACTTTTTCGAGTTATTTATCTGAGTTTGCACAAGAAAGAGTAAAATTAATTATTTATAAGTTTACACTTATAAATAATTTTTATAAACAATGAAACTGAATTTACACAAGAAGGTTGGTTAATAGAAAATTAATGAGCAATTGACGATTGTGTTAAAAGCATATTCATTATCGTTTACGACTGGTATAACTATTACGACTGTACATCTAAAACAATAATACCATGTCCTTGTAATCATTATTTTAATTTTATATAACAGAAATGTTTACCAAATATTCAATTGGGTTTTCAAAAAAAAAGGATTTATGTTATATAATTTCAAAATAGAATCGATTATTGAAAAAAATATTAATTGTGCTTCTAACAAGATTTAACTTCCTTAATACAACGTTTGATTCGATGACGCTTGTATTAAATGTGCATTTTTAAAACAGTTAAATATTGCAGGTTTATTATTATTATTATAAAAATCTCCATAGAGTGAAAGACTCATTGTGAGAGGTCCACTATTATACACACAGTTTATCATACTGTGCCTTAAATATATTCACTGTCTCAGCACACACCACACTCTTGGGCAAAGAATTCCAAGCACTCACCACTCTCCATGCAAAAAAACTGCTTCTCACTTCCTTGCTCACACCCTCCTTATACAGCTTCCAGGAATGACCTCTTGTTTAACATTGATTAACGTTATTAGATTAAAGTTGGGAAGGTTTTGCAGATTAACTTTGGGAAGGTTTTGCACAGAATGTGCAAACCATCCCAATGTTAATCTGGTAATAACCACTCAACAGTTTATATGTGTCAATCATATCCCCCTCCTCCTTCTATCCATCAATTTCTGCAAATTGCATTATTTCAATCTCTCTTCAAACTCTACATTCCAGAGTCCAGAAACCACCTTAGTCAATTGCCTCTGAACTTTTTTCCAATGCAATTTCATCTTCTTAAAATCACGTGACCAGATCTGTGCACAGTAATCCATATGTGGCCTGATCGAAGTCTTCTACAAAGGAACCATAACATCCTTACTTCTACAAGTCAATGTTCTCCACATCATTCCAATTGTGTTGGCCGTGTTGTCTTCATTATTTTAGTAATATGGCTGTGAAATTTTATTTCACAGCCATGTTACTAAAATCTACTCCCAGTTACTACAATGTTACTACAATCACTGCCAGATCTCTCATTTACTATACCTCTTCAAATATATTCACACCGATTTTGTACTTTACATCTCATCTCTACTTCCCAAATTTAAAAACCTTACACTTTGAAACATTGAATTGACATCCCCACTTATTTACTCATTGTCACAGTGTATTCAAACTACACACTACTCTTGATAGCTCTGCCCAACTTTGCATCATCTGAATGGTTATGTGCAAACAACTGCACATAACCATTCAGACCTCTCCAGATATCATTTACATACAAATTAAACAGCAATGGACCCAAAACAACCCTTGAGGTACACCACTAGTCAATTTCCTCTTCTGGGATATTGCTCCTCCATAGACAACTTGCTGATACCTATCAGAAAACCAATTTCCAAACAAGGGAACCAATCTACTGTTCAGCCCCTTCCATTGCAATTTAATTACCAGCTTGTCATATGGCAATTTATCAAATGACTTTGCAAAATCTAAATATACCACTGTATATGCAATACCCTTATCCAATGCATTTGTCACTTTATTATAAAGAGTAAGCAGGTTGCTAAAGCACAATTTTCCTTTAATAAAGCCATGTGTGGCCACCAAAGAGTATTTTTCTGTTGTCAACCCTATTCTGAACTTTATCCCTACCTTCTCTAATACCCTGACCACAATTCCAGACAGACTGGTCTATAATTCAAAGCTTTACTCTTATCACCTCCCTTATGAATTGGAACAATTTTACCTTCTTTCCACTCTTTTGGAACTTGACCCAGTGACAGACTTGTTGAAAAGATATACAAAATCTGTTGTTAACTCTCTGGCACATTCCCTCAAGACATGAGGTGAAATAGCATCAATTCCCACAGCCTTATTTACATGAAGTCTATTCAATTCTTCATATACCTCCTGTTCACTTATTAACAGTTCCTCATCCTCCTCTCCCACTGCTTTCAAGTTCTGCATGATGTCAAATCCACAAGAATGAAATACCTTTAGAAATTGCTCACTAAATATCTCAACTATATCCTCCACAGCAGTTATCATTCCTCTGTTTTCACCAATCAATCCCATTCTACCATAATCATTCTTTCTTCTACTGGTGACATATAAAAAAATCCTTAGGATTTTTTAGCCACTTTAGCTAACTGCTGCTCATACTGCATTTTTGCTATGCTTATCAAGCTAGTCACCTTCCTCACCTGCTCTTTGTACTTCTCATGCAACTGGTTGTTACATATACTCATTTTGTGTTTCTTCCATAATACCTTCTTCTTCCATATTGCATACCTTAACTCTTGATTCATCCATTTCACACCCGCTCTGTTAACCATCTTGAAAATTGGAATACATTCTGATATTGCCTCCACCAAATAGTTCTTGAATATGGCCCAATCAGCTTTGATATCCTTTCCATCCAGTTCCTCTTTCCAATTTATTATTGCAAGCTTTTTGTAATTACCAGTCTTATAATTCCACATATATCCCTTTCTAACAGACATCCTTGAATGAGAGGTCACCCTGCATGTGATAAACTCATGGTCACTCTCACCTAGGATTTAACTGCTGATTTATAATAACAGCATCTGACGAGATGATCAAATCCAATACTCTTGTTCCTTGTGTACCCTCCATTACCTGCTGCCTAAGGTAATTATCTTTCAAAAACTCCAAAAATTCATTTTCTTTACAGATGCAGTCTCTTGCTTCCAGAATATATTACATAATGCTTGTTTCTTGCTAGCTAGGCCAATTTGCGTCCACATTTCCTTCTCATTTTCCTCCATATCAGATCTATAGCAACACACAACTAAATATTTCGTCATGTTAACTTCTATCTCATACCATACGGTCTCAACACCGTGACCATTATTTGCACCTTCCAATTCCACCTTAGATGGGCACAACTCCTCTGCTACCATTAACAGTACTCCTCCTACCTTTGTTCCCTGTCTATCTTCATGAAAAATATTATATCTGTTCATCTCTATTCCAGTCAGGATATCATCATCATCTAACCACATCTCACTTATACCAACAATTTTGGGGCGAACAGACTCGAACAAAGCCACAATTTCATTCCCCTTATTTCAAATACTTCTAGCATTAGTGAATAAACATAATAAATCATTACTACTTCTGAAAGTCCTAAGAATATCACTCCTGCGATATGACTCTTCAAAACCTTCCCCTGTCACTTCCCCTAAATTACCACAAATTCGACAACTTTCTTAACACCTAAACTCTTTCCACCCATCCCAGTCCATTGCAATTTGTGTTTGTCCACTTACACATTCACTTCTGAATTCAACAGTATGTTTCATAAAATCCTGCATGTTTCATAAAGTTTCTCCCCATCCACCTGATTCCCCACGTTTCCCTCTTTGTGTTGTACCTCCACTCTCTCATTTACTTCTTTTATAATATTTACCTCCCTACTTGCAACTGAACAAATACCTCTCCCTACCTTACTTTTTTGCTCTTTCATATCACTTCCCACAACCTCAGATATATTGATTACAGTCATTACTGCTCCTGTAACAATCTCTCCAGTAACAATCTCTCCAGCATACTCACACCAAAATCATTTAAATGCATCCCATCTTTGTTTTACAATTCCATCTGTCCCTCAAATTCCTACCAGACATTCAAAAAATGCACTTCATTCTCCTCACATGCTAACATATCATTCATAATCTGGCATTTTCCTTGTTCCCATTCAAATCATTTGTTCCTACTACATCCAGCAACTCTTGTGTTCTCATATTTCTCATGTCCAATGCTTCAATCACTCTCTCCATTCTACCACCAGGAAAACAAACCTTGTGCATCTTCTCATTCACCACACCTCTAATAATGGAATCTTCCCAGAGAACCATGCTCAAATCATTCGATATATCTGTTGCATACCCATGCTTCATCATCATGAACTCTGCTTTCATATAAACATCCAACATTTATTCCTTTCTGAAATTTTCATGAAGTTTCATATTATGTCTTTGGATAATTTTGGTTGCAAGGCATCTAAAGCAGTCCTCACAATGATGTTCTGATGAGGATATCCAAGGATAATTAACTGCTCCATTTTCCTTCTCTTGAACAACATTCTGATCCTGTAATGGAAGCGACTGTTCATGTATTTTAGGAATGTTTGGCATAACAGCAGTAGTCCTGGATGTATCCCAGGACAACATCATCATCATCATGGATCTACTGTCTTGATGTGAAGAACTGGCACAAGGTGAAACTGCAGCCCAGGTAATAAGAGTGAAACACCAGGTTCGATAACTATTATCATACTTTGTGCAACTTGAAGAGAAGGAGATAATTCATGTGATACAGAACAAGGAACGAATATTTGGCTATCGGTACTTAACCTAATTCTATGTTGTTTGAGTGAGTTTCAATTACCTCAACAGTATTAAGAATAGTCATCGTATTCATTAATGGGATTGACAAGGAATCTTGGAGCAAACTGTCAAAAGATGTTGCCAACGCCTGTTATTCCTCCATTTCTATTATTGTATGTTCACTTTGTTGTGATCCTTTTACCAACAGTGAACTCTGTATAGATGGAGATGAGTTCTGAGTTGGACTAGGATATATATTTGAATTAGAAACAGAATCTCATTTAATGGATAATCAGTTCCTGACATTTCTAACATTCCTTTATTGACTTTATTGACCTGTTGACTGAATGACCTTGAATGACTTTATTGACCTGTTGGTATCTTCTGGTGTGTCTAATTCATTTACTTTTGATGACAAATTGGCCTTAATGCCTTTACTGTTAGAACTACAAAGATATCTGCTTCGAGGTCTTCCTCTTTTCTTCTTAATTACTGGTGGCAATTCTGTGCTGCGTTCTTTCTGTTGCACTTCAGCAAGTATTATGGTTACTTGAGTCATGTTTGCTCTTCTTCTGAATATCAATAATGGAAGTATCCCTCTGTGCAACTTGTGTACAGATCTCAACATTCCAACTTTTTGCAGCACAAAGCAGCTTTTACCTTTTTATTTTTTTTTCAAATATCCATACATGACAGAAACGTGTACTTTATAGAATATTATACCGGTCGTATTTCGCTATTAAACTGTTATAAAAATAATGTCAATTATGGCTTGACATTATTTCCATGGGGTGCTTAAGGGTCAAAGATGTATAACTGAGAGGAGACCTCCACATAGCCTTTAAAGGAATGTGGAGAACCGACCAGAGCTTATGACCTAATGTCCAATCCTCACCTTCTCGTGGTGCACCCTGTTGGTATCTACTTTGATACTGAACAAATGAGGATGTACTGGCAATTTGGGATTTAGCCAACCAAATTTTATTCTTATTGTTAAACCAAAATAAAAAATGATGGTACAACATGACAAAATTTAATGCCTGCTAGGGCGTCGCCCGGTTAAACAAGGTCCCCATTGTTTTTGCTAGGGAAGTAGGACAAAGAGGGAAAAGTCAGCTACTGGAACAAATCTGAAAACAAACCCCAACTCAACATCACCAGAGTTAAAGATCGGTACTCTCAACATAATAAGTCTGAAAGGCAAACGGAGCTAGCTGAGGAATTAAATAAGCACCAGATTGATATAATAGGGGTGACTGAAACAAAAAAGACCAGAACTGGTGAGATTTTTCTGAGCAATAAATACAAAATTTTATATTCAGGCAATGAAAATCAAGGAAAAGAAGGAGAAGCCATAGTATTCAACACAAAATACGAGGCTAATCTTCTTGAATTGCAGTCAGTCTTAAGTATAGTAAGGTGGGCAAATATGAGAATGGGGAAGTGGACAATGAGACTTATTTGTGTCTATGGTCCCACCGAAGGTTCTACTAAGGTAGAAATGGATGAATTATTTGAGGCTTTAGAAAAAGCAACTGGCACAAGGAAAAAGTAAAAGTTGGTCCTTGTTGGGATGTAAATAGCAGAGTAGGAAATGATTGTGAGACATACAAAAATATTTTGGGAAAATTTGGAAAAAAGAGCAAAGATAATAATAATGGCAAATATCTGTTGGATTTTTGCTCAGGACATGGACTGGTTACTACTAACACCATGTTCCAGCATAAAAATGTACACAAATTCACATGGAGAGAAGAGGCTAGGAATTAGAAAGTCTCATTGAGTATGTTACTATTGATAGTGATGTTTTCACCCTGATGCAGGACACCAGAGTGTACAGAGGATTTGAAATTGGAAGTGATCAATATTTAGTCTTGATCGGAATAAACTGAATTTCATATTGAAAAGAATAACATGTAAGAAAGTTTTAAAGCAAAATACAGAAAGATTATTTAAGAAAATATTAAAGAGTTTGAGAACAGGAATCAAAACTTGGAGATTCAGTGGCAAACTCTGAAGAAAACATTAATTGATTCTGCCAGAGAGGCATGTGGTGAGGTTGTGCGCAAGGATAAAAAATCCGAACTTCCTGATGGACACACGAAGTTAAACAGGCAGTGAAGGAAAAAAAGAAAGCATATCAAAAGTTCCTGGCAAATAAGTCAGCTTTTACTCTTACAGAATACAGAGACAAATGTAAGAAAACAAAACAGTGTGTAAAACTAGCAAAACAAAGGTCATTGGCGGACTTTGGCAAGAATATAGAAAATAAATATCAAGAAGGTGGCAAAATATTCTGGAGGTTGTTGAAGAAGCTTAGGAATGGAGGAAACAGGGAAACAGTGCTGTAAAAGGAGTTAGAGATGATAAATGTGACATGAAAACAGGAGAAAAAGATATTCTTGAAGTATGGAGTAATTACTTTGAAAAACTGCTAAATGAAACAAGCAGTGATGAGAGTACAGTGATAAAAAACACCGACCAGGCCCAGGCATGCAGTCAGGAATACATATCCATACTTGAAGTAGAAAAAGCCATCAAAGGCATGAAATGTGGAAAGGCAGCAGGAGTAGATGATATACGACCAGAAATGCTGAAGTATGGTGGTATAAAAGTCTTACAGTAGCTGCACTGCATAGTTCAGAAAGCCTGGACAGAGGGATGAATTCCCGATGATTGGAGTAGAGCTCTCATAGTACCCATATATAAAAAGGGAAATAAAACTGAATGTGAGAATTACAGAGGTATTTCCCTACTGACGGTTCCTGGCAAGATCTATGCAAGTATACTTGAGAAACTCTTGAGAAGAATTGTGGAAGAAAAGCTTGAAGAACAAGCTGGATTCAGGCCAAATAGAGGCTGTCAGGATCAGATCTTCACTTTACAACAAATAGTCGAGAAAAAGCATGGGAATATATCAAAGATCTGTATTTAAGTTTTGTCGATTTGGAAAAGGCATATGACAAGGTGCCAAGAGAGAAGCTATTCAATACGCTGCAGTTATATGTTGTCCATGGGGCATTATATCATGCAATACTTAGTCTTTATTTGAGTTGTAAGTCAGCAGTTAGAATTGAAGGAAGTACAGTAAGATGGTTCATTGTTAAATCTGGGTGTGAGACAAGGATGTACATTATCCCCGCTGTTATTCATTATTTATATGGATCACATTATGAAGGAATGTGGTATTAAACGTGATATCAAAATTGGAGATGTGAATGTCAGCACTTTGCTTTATGCGAATGATTCATACTTCTAAATAAATCCACTACAAGTCTGCAAGATTCTCTAAATAAATTGAATAGCTGCTATAATATTAGATATGGTATGAAGGTCAGCAATAAAAAGACAAAGACAATGAAAATAGGCAGAATCATTGAAAATGTCAACTGTGTTGTGAATGGAGAACCTGTGGAACAAGTAAAACATTTCAGCTACTTGGCACGATTTTTACTGAAGATGGCAAATTAAATATAGAAATAGACAACAGAGTCAGTAAAGCTGGTATGGTGGGAAATCAATTGAATAAATTCATATGGAACAAGAAAGAAATTAGTCAGAACACTAAATTAGCTGCATATAAGACAGTGTTCAAACCAATTTTACCTTATGGATCTCAGAGCTGGATCAGAAGTAAAACACTTGACCAAAGACTAGGGACCGCAGATATGAGAGTCCTGAGAACGATTAGAGGCATGAACAGATGGCATCAATGACAATATCATATTAAAATGAGGATACTAGGAAAGAACTTGCCATTGTCAGCATCCAGGAATGCGTTAACAGAGCTAATCTTAGGTGATATGGTCACTTAAATAGAATGGGAGAGGAAATATTAGCAAAACAAGTGTTCTCTGCCAGGTTGGCAGGAAAATGACCCAGAGGAAGACTAAGATATAGGTGGATTGATATGTTACAAAGTGCCTTAGACAATAGAAATATAAGATCTGATAATGTTGGAGTCTTGACAAGTAACAGACTGATTTGGAGGAAAATTGTAGATAGGAAGTTAGTAATGATGTAATTTTTTCATGTAATACTGTCATATCCTGTACACCCCTTGAGGGTACATGGCAGGAATTTGTTGATGATGATGATGATTTTATATCTTTGAGAATAACAACTGGATGTTTACAAGAGTTTTCAAGAAATATGCCATGAAAGAAAGAACTGCAGGCAGACTATTTTGTGTAATTTAAGTCTCTTACTTTCACAGACTAAAGTGATAGTACAAAAGTTTCATTAAACTCATTAGAAGTAGTTAGTACATTGACATGGTGATTATTCCTTCTTAAACAGATCTGCTGAGCCTCCATCTTCTTAATCTAGTAACCTTTTTTTAAGTTAACCAATAACAAGTTGTAAAAATGGAACTAGCACCTAAATTGTTATATCTTTACCAGCATTACAATTGTTCATACATGTGTAAATTAGGCCTAACTCAACACGTACATGAAACTCCAATCAGTGAAAAATGACACTGGATTACTGACTTTACTCACCACATTAATAACCTCATTTATTCTAGGAATGTCTGATCACACATATTCCATCAATATAATTGAACGTCTGCACAAACTAATAATGTAAACATGATAACTGAAAATTATCCGACATTAAACAACATGCCTATCACCATAGAACAAAAATGTGGAGTAGATGGTAATAATATTAATGCATCAAATTACCTTAATCTTTTACTATTAAATAATATTTATGTTGCTGAGACAAATGTTTGTCAACCAGGTACGAATATAAAATGTGGAATTACCGTTGCAGAAACTGGCATTATAATACATGTGAAGAAAACCAACCCTACTTTTTGTCCATATCACAGCTCGATACAGAAACACGAAAATATATGGTTATGTAAAAAGATCGAAAATATTACCACAACCACGATACACAAACTTAACAAAGTTTAAAATTTTCCATTTATAATTGTGGACAATACAAAGAAATTTCGTTTAAATACCAAGGTTCATTTACTTAATTTAATAAGACATACAGTAAACACTTATGCAAAAATATTTCATGAAAATCATGTAAATTTAGAAATAGATGATATTTATCACCATTTGCTTCATCATAAGCAGAAAATTATCATTATATCCATAAATGAACCTTTAATGGGTAAAAAAAGAACAATGAAAGCTACTCTTTCACAAACTAATCATCTGTTATATTACATCGATCATGGAGTAATAATAAAATGTGAAAAATTATTTCATTTTTCTATATTAAATAACACATGTGTACCAGATGATGATAATAAATCTCAATATTATGTATATATAATTAATGAGCAAGTAAAGGATTTTCTTAAAATTTTGCATTTTCAAGATTTTTACTCATTTTTTGATGGAAAGATCACTTTTATTATGAATTCCTTTCAAAATATTAAATCATATTCTGAAGTTAAATGACTACTAGGGTAGTAGAGTAGTAGAAGTAAAAGATTAATTATCTAAAAACAAAAATTTCATTCTAGCTGTGAATCACATTGCTGAACTTACACAAAATAAGTGATCCTATAAATTGCTGAACTCACATGAACCAATTAGAAATATTTCCTCATCATAGATAAAGAATTTTAACCATAGCTTGTGTAAGATGGCATTCATTTAACATTGCTTTCATTTTCTAGATATTTAAATATTTTAAATACTACTTTTTGTAATTTTTGATACTTTCAAAAGATTTTTTTTTATCAGAGCATATTAACAAATTTTTTCACAAGCCAAAGTATTTAAAAAAAGTACAATTAGAAGAATTTATAATAGTTCTGTTGATGATAACAATGAAGATGATTTATCACTTACTCGAAATTACAGACTCAACTAGAAGTAATTGGTAATTCGAGATTTGTCATTCCATTATTTAAAAATATAACTTACCAGAAATTGCAAAGTTTATTTAGGTTACAGAATCTCTTGTAAATAACAAGCAAATCACAATCACCATAAATTCTTTTTCTGACTAAATACAGATTTCTTTTCTGTAAGGAGATATCATATTGAAATTTAGGAAGGGTCAGGAAGAAAATTAGTCACATGATGTAGCCTTTCCTTGCATTTTTAAAGTGTAAATATGAATTCAAAAAATTGCCACCATGATCAATTTTGACCATGATGATAAAAGAGCTGATACAGAATAATCTTCATACAAGCGCTTGGTTTTAAAAACGTCCCATTCATCATGTTAACTGCTGTGAAATGAAAACTATCAATTCAATTAACATATGCATGCATAACAACATAGCTTTCATTTTCTAGATATTAGAGGTATGGTTAGGTTAGGTTAGGTTATTAAATTACTCAAAAGGTTCACATGAGATTATTTTCTTTAAACGTCATAATACTTACTGAAATCAAAAGTTGGAATATAATTAAATTGTTTACAACCATCGATTATATCATAATTATCTATAATATAGCCTTCCTTTGATATATATATTTTACTTATCACCTTCACAATTTTTATAATATATTGAAAAGAAATTATTCTCCTTGTAAACATGATTACCAATTGGCATTTATATTTTAGTATTATTGGACAACAGGTTTCAAATTGCTTGAAGATTATTATCATGCAGAATACAGTAAACTATAAAGTTTCAGCGAATTACTAGCATGAGCTAATGCAAGTAGTCCTAGTACATAGCACAATCTCGGGCAACTCATTGCAAAGATGGGGAGAGTTCAGATCGATATTCTTCGGTATTTTCAATAATGTAAAAACATATTTCCTAGGAAATGTGTTTCCTAGGAAATGTTTCCTAGGTCACATAATGTAAAAACACATTTCCTAGGAAATGTGTTTTTACGTGGGAGTTTTTATGTGGGAGGTCATTATGTGACCTCCCATCACATTTCCTAGGAAATGTATGCTGTTATTACATTACAGTGGGAGGTCAATACCCAAACCAGTTTTAGCCTTTTATGAGGCTTCATCATGAGTGGCTAGATTAAAAGATACCAAAGGGTATAGTGAAAATAACTTATATACTTTGCAAAACGAATTGCCAACCAGGTGCAACAATTAAGTAATTTAAATATAAAGAGCAATTAGGCTTCATTTCAGTGATATAAACATTATTTGAATTAAGGGGATATTAAATCCCACATTGTTTTAAAACCGAATAACCAACTCAAGATTGGAATCACTGAGTTTCATGCCAAATATAGTAAATTATTAAGTATCGGCATAATGTAAAAACAGCATACAATTCCTAGGAAATTAGATTTTACATTATGGAAAATACATAAGATTAGCGATCTGGACTTCCCCCACTTTTACGAGTTGACTGAGATTGTACTACGTACTAGGACTACTTGCATTAGATCATGCCAATAATTCACTGATACTTTATAGTTTACTATATTTGGCATGGAACTCCCTTATTCCAATCTTTGAGTTTCTTATTCGGTTTTAAAACAATTTGGGATTTAATATCCCCTAATTTAAGAGAGATGTTCTTGGATGAACAAGATATATATATTCGAAGTTGATGGTAGTGAGAAATTCAAGGGTGTAGGGGATCAACAACTTATGTTCACGATATTGACTTCTGAAAAAAACATCATTCAAGTTTCCTTGTCAAGATGTAAGTATTGATAGCATAAAAAATAATAGTTATGGTACATTCATGTATATTAAGCATAATTATTTTGAATAGTACTTAAATATTAAAAAAAGTGCAAATAATGTCCTTTTTTGTCAAAATGGACTGAAAATATTTTCCCCTGTGCCCTTCAATTAGAAATTCCATCAGTATATCTGATGTGCTTCAAGAGTTTAAATTGAATTAATTTACATCCAATAATTTAGATTTAATACTAGGGTATTTTTGCAAGGAGATTCATCATTAAAAACAATCTAGCATAAACCACCTAGAAGAAAATCTAGTAAATATTTCCTAACATATCCAAAATATCAGTAGCTGTAAAATATCTACTTTTTATTAAGATGATTATGCTATGTTTAGAGAAAGAAGTATGTAATTTTAGAGATATAATTTTAACCCTTGCTTGTGTTAGCAAGTTAAAATTCATTTAACATATATACATAAATAATATAGCTTTCATTTTCTAGATATCCTCCTTTTACTACTTTATGAATTAAGATATTTCTACTCATTAGATATGGTTTCAGAACATTACCCTTTCCATGTGTAACTCCACAAAAATTAAAGAATGCTCCATTAAAAATAACTGATCATGCAGTATTGAATCTAATGTATAATCCATTTACAGTTTAGTTCAGAATTCCTGTATGCACTAAATCCACACCAGACAGATTTGTAGTTTTCAAATGTATGGTTATTAGACAGTATCACATATTTACTCATATCAGTTCATAATTCAGCTACAGTAAAAAATGAAGCATCTGTCAAATTTAATTTTAACAAAGCATGTTATTAAAGAAACTTTAATATCATGATTTGCATTATTTTCTGTGTACCCTACTCAAATAAAAGCTGAATATAAGAAAATTATAAAAATATAATGATTTGAAAAATAAAAATTTAATTTTCTGCTTAATTTTGAAAAATAAAATTTTATTATCAAAAATTAAGTCTTAAGTTTTTTTGTAATAGCATATACTTTATTCTTAATATTTTTAAGAATATTTATTCTCTGAAAAATAAAAATTTTACTGATATGTTATTGATTGATTATTGGTTTTGAAAAATAAAACTTATGAAAAAAAATTTATGAAAAATTAAAATTTATGAAAAATAATTTAATTGATACTTTTTTGATTGATTATTTATTTTTAACAATAAAAATTTATTCTCTAAAATTTATAAATTTAAATAATAACATATATAATTATATATATATATATATATAAATAACATATATATAATTATAAACATATATAATAAAATAATAACATATATTCACTTTACGACAAATAGTCGAGAAAGCATGGGAATATAACAAAGATCTGTATTTAAGTTTTGTCGATTTGGAAAAGGCATATGACAAGGTGCCAAGAGAGAAGCTATTCAATACGCTGCAGTTATATGGTGTCAATGGGGCATTATATCAAGCAATACTTAGTGTTTATTTGAGTTGTGAGTCAGCAGTTAGAATTGAAGGAAGTATGGGAAGATGGTTTAATGTTAAATCTGGTGTGAGACAAGGATGTACATTATCCCCTCTGTTATTCATTATCTATATGGATCACATTATGAAGGAATGTGGTATTAAACCTGATATCAAAATTGGAGATGTTAATGTCAGCTCTTTGCTTTATGCGGATGATGTTATACTTCTAAATAAATCCGCTACAAGTCTGCAAGATTCTCTGACTAAATTGAATAGCTGTTGTAATAGATATGGTATGAAGGTCAGCAATAAAAAGACAAAGACAATGAAAATAGGCAGAATCATTGAAAATGTCAACTGTGTTGTGAATGGAGAACCTGTGGAACAAGTAAAACATTTCAGCTACTTAGGCAAAATTTTTACTGAAGATGGTAAACTAAATATAGAAATAGACAACAGAATCAGCAAAGCTGGTATCGTGGGAAGTCAATTGAATAAATTCATATGGAATAAGAAAGAAATTAGTCGGAACACTAAATTAGCTGTATACAAGACTGTGTTCAAACCAATTTTAACTTATGGATCTGAGAGCTGGGTCAGAAGTAAAACACTTGACCAAAGACTAGAGACCGCAGATATGAGAGTCCTGAGAAAGATTAGAGGCGTGAACAGATGGCATCAATGGCAATATCATATTAAAAATGAGGATATTAGGAAAGAACTTGACATTGTCAGCATCCAGGAATGCGTTAGCAGAGCTAATCTCAGATGGTATGGTCACTTAAATAGAATGGGAGAGGAAAGATTAGCAAAACAAGTGTTCTCTGCCAGGTTGGCAGGAAAACGACCCAGGGGAAGACCAAGATATAGGTGGATTGATAGGGTACAAAGTGCCTTAGACGATAGAAATATAAGATCTGATAATGTTGGAGTCTTGACAAGTGCCAGACTGATTTGGAGGAAAATTGTAGATAGGAAGTTAGTAATAATGTAATTTTTTCATGTAGTACTGTCATATCCTGTACACCCCTTGAGGGTACATGGCAGGAATTTGATGATGATGATGATGATGACATATATAATTACCCATCCAATATATATAATTATGTATATCATGCCCTTTTAATTTTTTATTTTTTGACTTTTTTGTTCAGTTGTTTCTATTTTAATAATAAAATTTGCTAGCAAAATTTTATTATTAAAATTTGCTAGCAAAATTTTATTAGTACACACCAATTAATAAAATTTTTTTCATTTTTTCATTTTTTCATTTTTTAATTTTTTTTCTAAATGACATTCTTATATTTTTAAATAATGATTTATAATTATTCTTTTAATAGTATACTTTATTATATACTTATTCTTTATAATATACTTTATTCTTAAGTTTCTTTTGTAATATCATATACTTTATTCTTAAGTTATTTTTTGTAATAGCATATACTTTATTTATAATTTATTTTTGTAATAGTGTATTCTTTATTCTTAAGTTATTTTGATAATTGCATATACTTTATTCTTAAGTTATTTTGGTAATAACATATACTCTATTTTCAAGTTCTTTAAGAATATTTATTCTCAGAAAAATAAAAACTTTTTTGATAGCATAATGAATGATTATTGATTTTAAAAAATAAAAATTTATGAAAAATAAAAAAAAATAAAGATTTATGAAAAATAGAAATTTATGAAATTTAAATATTTAATTGATACTGTATTTATTATTGATTTTTTAAAAAAAATTCTATAAAATTAAAAAATTTAAATAATAACATATATAATTACCCCTCATATATATATATATATATATATATATATATATGAGGGGTATAAATAAATAAATATATATATATATACAGGGTGTTTGGGATAAATTTGACATATTTATAATTAATTATATTTTTCCGTAAGTTACATGTATTAACACACAATTCTCTTCATTTAAAAGTTTGGACCCTTCTTCATTCATATACAAGATGTCAGAAAGGATGGATAGCTGGAACCCACCTGAATCATGGAAGAGAATAACTTGTATCATGATGATTCGTGCCCGCCATCAAAATAAGGATATTACGACTGCTGCCCAATGCTCCCTGAATACAGTAAAAACAATCAGGCATGAACTAGAGACTTGCAATGGTGACTACGAGGATGTAGCAAGAAGAAAGATCCCTAGCAGACGATCTGATTGCGTTCGTACAGCAGAATTCCTCGCAAATCTGCAGGAACAGGTGTTGAAGAACCCTGGCATTGGAATTCGGGCTTTGTTCGTGGAGTTGCTAACTGTAGTCAAGCCCTGGATAACAAGGGTAGCCAATGGTAGGCCGTATGTATGGCAGCAGGATTCGGCCCCTTGCCACACCTCTGGGAAAAGTCAAAAATGGTTGTCTGAAAATTTCTACGACTTCACCAGTCCAAATGTTTGGCCTCCAAACTCCCCAGACCTTAACCCCATGGATTATTTTGTATGGGGTGCAGTTGAAAAAGACACCAATCGCACTTCCAGTAATACAAAAGCCCAGTTAATGGATAAAATTAAAACAGTTTTTGCAGCCCTTCCCAGGGAGACTAGCATCAGCTTGTTCGAGGTTCCGAAGCAGAATTGAAGCTGTGATCGATGCTAATGGTGGTTATTTTGAGTAAATCTTGTTGATAGTATTGTAATTAACTCTGCCTGTAATGTTTTTTGTCAATTCATTAAATTTAATAGATAAAAAGAAGATTTTCTTTTTCCTTACGAAACTGTCAAATTTATCCCGAACACCCTGTATATATATATATATTTATGTATGTCCTCCCATTTTAATTTTTTATTTTTTCCATTTTGGTCAGTTGTTTCCATTTTTAATATTAAAATTTTCTAGCAAAATTTTATTAATAAACACTTGTGTTATATAATTATTTCATTTTTTCTAAATGACATTCTTATATTTTTAAATAATATGATTTATGATTATTCTTTTAATAGTATACTTTATTATATACTTATTCTTTATAATATACTTTATTATTAATTTTTAGTAGTATATTATACTTTATACTTAAGTTATTTTTTAATAACATACTATACTTCATAATATACTTTATTCTTAATTTATTTTTAATAGCTTTATACTATATAATATACTTTATTTTTAAGTAATAGTATAACATACTTTATTTTTAAGTAATAGTATAACATACTTTATTTTTAAGTAATAGTATAACATACTTTATTCTTAAGTAATAGTGAAACATACTTTATTGTTAAGTAATAGTATATAACATGGAGTTGTGGTGAAGTTATTAGAGAAGTTAGTTTGGAATAAAGTTCAGAATTGGGTTGACAAAAGAAAATAATTTTTGGCAACCAGGATTGATTTACTAAAGGAAAATCATGCCTTAGCAACCTGCTTACTTTTTATAATAAACTGTTGAAATGCATTGGATAAGGGTATTGCAATAAATATCCACATGACAAGCTGGTAATTAAATTGGAACAATTGGGGATAACAGTAGATTGGTTCACTAGTTGTCTGATAGGTATCAGCAAGTTGTCTATGGAGAAGTGATATCCCAGAAGAGAAAAGTTACTAGTGGTGTACCTCAAGGGTCAGATTTGGGTCCATTGCTGTTTAATTTGTATGTAAATGATATCTGGAGATGTCTGAATGGTAATGTGCAGTTGTTCGCAGGTGATGCAAAGTTGGGCAGTGGTATTACGAGTTGTGGATGATCTAGCTTTCCAAGAGGACTTGAATACACTGGCTGAATGGGTAAATAAGTGGGGGTGTCAATTCAATGTTTCAAAGTGTAAGGTTTTGAAATTTGGGAAGAAGAGATGGGATGTAAAGTGCACAATCGGTGTGAATATCTTGGAAGAGGTAGAGAAAATGAGAGATCTGGGAGTCATTGTAGAGAAGGAAATAAAATTTTGGGGACATGTTACTAAAATAGTGAAGACAACACAGAGGATAATGGAAATGATGTGGAGGACATTGACTTGTAGAAGTAAGGATGTTATGGTTCCTTTGTATAAGGCTTTGATAAGGACACATATGGATTACTGTTCACAGATCTGGTCATCTGGTTTTCAAAAAGATGAAATTGCATTGGAAAAAGTTTAGAGGCAATTGACTAAGGTGGTTTCTGGTCTCTGGAATGCAGAGTATGAAATCAGATTGACAAAATGAAATTTGCTGAAATTGGTGGATAGAAGGAGGGGATATGATTGATACATATAAGCTGTTAAGTGGTTATTACCAGATTAACATCGGGGTGGTTTTGCACGGAATGGGTGAGGATAGCAGTAGAACAAGAAGTCATCCCTGGAAGCTGTATAAGAAGGGTGTGAGCAAAAGAGTGAGAAGCAGGATTTTTGCATGCAGAGTGGTGAGTGATTGGAATGCTTTGCCCAAGAGTGTAGTGTGTGCAGAAACAGTGAATGCATTTAAGGCACAGTATGATAAACTGTGTGTGTATAACAGTGGACCTCCCACTATGAGTCTTTGACTCCATGGAGGTTTTATACTAATAATAATAAAATACTTTATTCTTAAGTAATAGTGTAACATACTTTATTCTTAAGTAATAGTATAACATACTATTACTTAAGAATAAAGTAATAGTATGTTATTGTGTAGTAATAGTAATTATCAATATAATGTAATTATCAATATGAACATAATGATAATTTAAAGTATACCATACTATTACTTTATTCTTAAGTAATAGTATAACTTACTTAATTTTTAAGTAATAGTATAACATATTTTATTCTTAAGTAATAGTATGAGATACTTTATTCTTAAGTAATAGTATAACATACTTTATTCTTGAGTATTCTTTGAAATATGAAAATTTAATTCTATAGAAATTTAATTTGAAAAATAAAAAATGTAATTGTATAAAAATTTAATTCGATAAAAATTTACTTTGAAAAATAAAAATTTAATTTATAATCATAAATCAATTAAATTTTTATTTTTTAAAAATCAATAATCAATCAATAAGTTGATTGATTATGGATTTTGAAAAAGAAAAGTTTCATTTTCTAACCCAACCTAACCTAACCTAACCTAACAATAAAAGTTGAAACTGTTGTGGGTAATGGCCCCTGGCCATACATCTCCTCCAGGAGATATGCTTTGCATTAAGGGTAAATATTAAGATTAGTAATCAAAGCTTATTCTACTTTTACGATGAGTTTCCTTCGTGTTGCACTATGTGCAGGCTCAGCTAGACTTACAACACTTGCAGGTGCAAACTTGATTTTTTGTCTGTTTGCTTACTTGGGAAATGGAGTAAAACCAGGTTTAACCACCTTACCGGCCGTTATGGATCAAATACGCATCCGCATACGCTTCGTATCCATCATATATTTCATTGTTGTAACAATGGTATTATAATTTTAATAAGCACTTCGCATCCATGATAACGTGAACGTCTATAGACGTCTTGGCCGGTAGCGTGGTTAAAAGAGCTTAGTAGCTTTATCATATATATATATATATATATATATATATATATATATATATATATATATACATATATATATATATATATATATATATATATACATATATATATATATATATATATATATATTATATATATATATATATATATATATATATATTATATATATATATATATATCTTTTTCCTTTTCTTTTCCTAATATGAATGTGGAAAAAATAGGAGTGAAATTATCAAGTATTAGGGCTACTATCACACTACAGTGTGAAAATTAACAGAATAAGATAGTGGTGAATTTACTTCCAACCCTTGTTTCTCTCATTTCCTTTCACTTTACTAAACCAAAAGAAAATATGGGAGTCTAAACTATAATCTTTGGAAGTCGTAACAGAGGAATTAATTTGAAAATTATGTTATCAGACCTAATATTCAGATAAAATGAGATTAAATAATTATATATATGTGTTGGAAAAACACCTAACATAATAAAATAAATGAGTCAAATATATATATATATATATATATATTATGAAATTAATGCTGGAATGAAAAAAAAACAATTTTATATGCAGAGAAACAACAACAACAACAACAAAACTAACCTCACTGGCAGAATACTATACTCTAACCATCACCCAGAATTCTACACTCAGGAAGTCACACATGCCCACGACAATAACCTGAGTATGTAATCATATTTTTCGTTTACTTATCAAGTGTTGATTAATTTTATTAAATTAACCGACTTAATCAAATTATTAACTTAACCAAGTTAATAAAATTGAGTTTTGCGACACTTTAATTGTTGGCATCTTCAGGGCACTTACATATAGGCTGAAACAGTCTCACTACCATGTGGACCTGTTAAACTGACAAGACGTTAAACTAACCTTTCACAAATGAGTAATATTGATGTCTTGAAATAAATATTTTAGCTTGTCTAGTATTGAAAAGAGGATAAAGAAGTAAAACCTTAAGAATTATACAATTATCTCAGCAATGTTTTAGAAAAGTGAGATGGTTTAGTAACGTCGCCATTTTACATTTTAGGATTTCAAAACTGCATACCTTGATTTTTGTATCACCATTGACTCTATTCATAATTAAGGTATATTTTCTTCATCCTGTGGATTAGTAATAATATTTTTCGTTTACAGATCAAGTATTGATCAATTTTGTTATCTTAACCAACTAGTTTCACCAAACTTTAACTGTTGGCACTTACATATAGGCTGAAACAATCTGACAAGGATAACTGTAAAAAACTGCTTCTTTGAAAATTTTTGAATGGTAATCATATTCAATGATGTCACTGATCTTATCAGCCAATGACATCATGATTCCTTATCTTGATATTGATTTGTCACTAGTGCCACCGATAATACTTTTGTTATTATGTGTGTTTTGGGTCACGAATTCACAACAGATTTCATCATATATAAGAAATATAATACAATTCTTGCATGAACTCAATTTCTTGTTTTCACACAAAGAAATCTACTCAACCAAATACCTAATGATAGTCGGCAACATAAACATAAATATTGCAAACAAAAACCAGAATAACACTGTACAGTTCCAATGATTATACATGGATATGCTATCAATGTATAATCTAATAACAACAATAACATCATGTACTAGAGAGCTAATATTCTGAAATAATATCAGTGCCTCCTGTCTATATCATATAAACGTCCGAGCACCACCAAACTGTTATAATTCATCAGTCATAAAGTGCAAAGTAACAGATAATTACTTCACCTCTCTACACTTCCCCACCAAGACAACACATGGCATCAGATTCAGCAGATATCATATACAATAACATCATACTCACACTGGAAGAAATGTATAAGAAAGCTGCAAAGAAAGAATTCATTCAAGAATAACCAAAAATCCTTGGATTTTTGGTTATTCTTGAATTTGATAAAGTAATATCAAAATAATGTACTTTAAAACTGATTAGAAGATAGCAAGGAATCACCTTTCAACACAAATAAGAAATTTGAAAAAAAAACAAATGGACAAAACAGCATGAAACAAACTTGGCATCTGATTAAAAAGATGGTAGATTGTGCTCCAAATACCAGCACCTTTGAAACCACAGAGGACTGCTTCATTAAAGATGCAAAATCTATCCAACTACTAGCAAATGACTTTAACCAATACTTTGCAGACTCCATCCAAGACCTGCACAGAAATATTGCCACATTCACAACACGTGATCCTCCACTTGGACTACAATCACACCAGACATTATTGTTCCCAATCATAAAAGAAGCAGAAATTCTCTCTGTAATACATCAAATCAAACCAAACCAAAAAATGCCCAGGAATTGGATGGTATAAGAACTAAACTTATCAAGCAACATACATCTAGCTTAGATCCTATCCTGCTGAAATTAATAAATAAAATATTTAAAAAGAACAGATACCAAACATGCAAAAATCACACTCATATGCAAACATAGGAAAAGAAATTTAATCAGTAATTACAGACTTAGCAACACTACCAATTATCAATGAAATTATGAAGTGGATCATACTGAAGAAACTTACAGCCTGTATAGAGAATTTTCATATTATCCCCAAAACATGATAGTTTTCAGAAAAAAGGAACAACATCTCTCTTGGAAGACTTTACAGACATAATTAATACTGCATTAGACAAAAACAAAATTCCCAAGGTACTCTTTACTGATCTAACTAAAGATTTGATATATTTACACATCCAACTTTGTAAGAAAAGTTGAGACATGTTGGAATAGAGAGCCTCTTCACATGTGGTTTACAAACTATCTTCAAAATAGAAAGCATATCACAGGTATCAGGTCAAACCCAAGTAGATAGCTACCATTGACCTGTAAGGTGACACAAGGAGTTATACTTTTTCCAACTCTATTCGACATTCGTATTCATGATATTAATTAGCAACCTCTCAAAGGTAAGATCTTCCAATACACAGATAATACAGCTATAATATCCATCCATAATAATGGAAGCATAGCCCAAATAAATATGCAAAATGATATAAATCTAATAGACTGTCTCACCAAAAACTTCATACACCTAAACTCAATAAGACAAAATTAATTATATTCAGAAATCCACTGACTAGACACCAATTGATAACAAACATCCAACATCAGCTCTCCAACAGAAAAACACACAGAACAGTAAAACCACTACAATCACAATGGTTGAAACATTACAGTACCTCAGAATATACTTTGATGCAGATATGAACTGGAATAGCCACACTATGTACATAACAAATTCCAAACAATAAGTGGCAAATTATGCAGGTTAAAAAAGCAGTTCCCACAAGCCTAAAAATAAACTAATATACACTATAACAACATATGCTTTCTGTGCACCCTACAAACTAAATAGATTAACATCGTTAGAGTTCAAAATAATAAAACTGATCTTTTGGGAACAAGCTACAATAACCACTTTATATACATTGCAATTTCTGAACACAAAATACTGACAGTAAAACAGTTATGTCACTATGCAGCTTTGCTTAAACATTATTTCGATGCCAACTACTGGACAGTTAGAAACAAATACTGTATAACAAGACCTCAGACCACCAATTACATCAAATTATAAATACAGCCATTTAGAGACAACTAATGCCCTTATTTGGCAGATGCAACTTTGCCGTGAGTTAGCCCTTCAATCATTTCTGACAAAGTTCCGAGGATCGTAACACGACCGAAACGGTTCCACATCCCTACTAATCACTACTTAAAGGCCACACGAAACCTCTACAATACATTCTAGCATGATGAACAAATTACCATTTAAGAATAGACTATAGGAAGAATCCCATGTTACACCTCTCAAACACTATCAATATAAGCACGGCTATTATAGTCTGTTTTTGTTTATGAGTGTCTGTTATTTAATTACATTGGCTATCAATACTCAATAGGGCTATATATATTTTTATGGCATTATTGGAGAGTATAGAAGGCAATTAAGGTAGAATAAAAGAGGTGGAAAAATTTGGTACATACCTTTTTTGATTGTACAATGTCTTCCACTTCCATGATCTCACTGAAGGTTGATTTCAAGCACGTGGGAGAAGAGGGAGGGAGCATGGGGTGTGTTTAGATGAGGGGAAACTAAGTTTGGATAACCTTGGTTAATATAAATATATATATAAATGTATACATATATTATTTTGAATTAGGGTGCACTTTTTATGGGGATGAGGAAAGGGATTGGAGGAAAGGTAAACTATTGTGGCAACTGGGGCAGGGTTAACGGGATGTGGAACCGTTTTGGTCATGTTATGATCCTCGGAACTTTGTCAGAAATGATTGACGGGCTAACTCATGGCAAAGTTGCATCTGCCAAATAAGGGCATTAGTTGTCTCTACATGGCTGGAGGCATGAATTAATTTATAGGTTCTGGATGGTCCAACATTCGAAAATTAGGTAGGGGCGGTGGACGTTGATGGAATTTTCGTCACATTTTATGGCAATATTTTCGGATATTCTTAGCATTGTTTCATCATCTTGTTTGTCTATGATTAAGGCCTTGTCAATTTGGGGGATATGTTTTAGTTCAAAGGCATGAGCTGCAATCTCAGTCTTCCCTGTACTCTGAGTTTTAATTTTCTTTTTGATGTTGTGATGTTTTTTGTGTTCAGATATTCTGGAATGGGAATATTGCAATCCCTGACATGCTCTTGTAATCTAGTCCATAGGGACTTAATTGTAGAGCTGATATAGGTCCACAGTCCTCTTGACAAGGAAATCTGTGGACAACATTGTGGAGTGTGAATATTCTTTGTGTGTCATTGATTTTTTAGGTTTCAGGAGAGTTGCTAATTTTTGGTTCATGGTGAATACTAGCTTGTCAGTGTTTTTGAAAATGTATTTGTAGGCTTTGTATGTGTTTCAGATGTATGGCAATTTGATGACCATGTGTGTCGGGAAATCTATTTTTGTTGTATTATCGTTATGATGGGATTTAGCCATATTGTTCGCTCAAGCCAAACTTTGATACAGTTCGCAAACTTTGATACACTTTGTGGAGTTATGGGGAATGGAGTTAACCACTCCATTCCCCATTACTCCACAAAGTTTTCTACACATTTCCTTGTCAAGAGGACTGTGACATCACCTACACTGGCTCTACAATTAGGTCCCTCTGGACTAGATTACAAGAGCACTTCAGGAATTGCAATATTCGCATTCCAGAATAACTGAACACAAAAAACATGGCAAGATAAAAAATAAAAATAAAACAAATGTTAAAGGGAAGACTGAGATTGCAGCTCATGCCCTTGAACTAAAATATATCCCCCAAATTGACAAGGCATAATCATAGACAAACAATACAATGAAACAATGCTAAGAATAACCAAAAGTATTGCCATAAAATACGATGAAAATTCCATCAACGTCCACCACCCCTACTTTATTTCTGAATGTTGGATGATGCAGAACCTACAATTTAAGCCATGCCTCTGGCCATGTAGCAACAACTAATGCCCTTATTTGGCAGTTGCAACCTTGCCCTGATTTAGCCCTTCACTCATTTCTGATAAAGTTCTGAGAATGGTCACATGACTGAAACGTCGCATAACCCTACCCCAGTTGCTGCAATAGTTTTCCCTTCCCTTCCCCTCCCCCTCCCCCTCCCTCCCCTCCTCCTTCCTCCCCCCCTCCTTCCTCCCCTCCTCCTTCCTCCCCTTCCCCTTCCTCCCCACTCCCTTCCCCCACAAAAATGCACCCTAATTCAAAATAATCAAAATATACATTTACATATATATTATTAATTATAATCCGGTTTATCCAAACTTATTTTCCTGCATCTAAGCACACCCCATGCTTCCTCTCTCTTCTTCCCCCACTTGAAAACAACCTTCAGTGAGATCGTGGAAGTGGAAGACTTTGTAGAATTTAAAAAGGTATGCACCAATTTTTCCACCTCTTTTATTCTACCTTAATTGCCTTCTATACTCACCATTAATACCCTTAAAATATTTATACCCCTCTTGAGTATTGATGGCCAATGATTTTAAATAAGCTACACTCCTAAACAAAAGCAGGCTATATTAGCCGTAATTATAATAATAAATTACCTTTTGATTACAGAAACCTTATAAACTACAATAGCCTGAAAAGAGCTCTAAAACATATTATGAACAAGAAACAAGCACCCTAATTACCATACAAACTGAAGTTCAGGCTTCCTGTTCAGCAATGCATCAAGACATTGCGAATTATCATGTGTGTGTTCATGTGCGAATTTTTCAGTCAATGGCTGCAGTGGAAATTAAACCTATTAAACACCCACTTACTTCCAAACACAGCAAACAAACCAATAAATAATAACTAACTGGTGTTATCCTGAGTTAAGTTTAAGAAATAACTTTCAAGGATGGAGACTAAGAAATTACTTCTCATCAAAGATAAGTAAAAAAAGGTTGAGGAATCCATATATCAAATTTAAGTGCTGTTGTTAAAGTGCTTAAATATATTAAAATCAAAATCTGAAATACAGTACATATAACTTATTGCTAAATGAATAAATACTATATCATTATTAATACATTATACAGAAAAAAAAGAAAAATCTGTATGAATTTCATTGTTAGAAAAAAATATAATTAAACCTGTTGTAAATATGTAATTGTAATTTTAAAAATAATAAAAAAATTGAATTTTTTAAGCAAAACTATTGAATCAATATATGTATCATATGGAATAGAATGTAAGTATCATATGGAATAGAATGTAAGTATCATATGCAATCAAATGTATGTATATATCACATGAAATTTAAATATGTAATCAAATATTTTAATTAAAAAATTGCTATTATCTGACACCTCCATGGAGTCTTACTTTTTGATGGAGATTTTTAGGCAATACTCTATAAATATGTACTCTACTGCATCATTACCCTAACTTCATTTACTGCCAACCACCACCATTATCAGAATTTTCACAGACATCAAAAACATCCATGCCGATGGCAGGATTCGAAACTGCAGCCTTTTGGCTTGAGAGCAGATACGCTAACTGCTCGACCAACCAGACCAGCATATATGTAGATTATTGATATATTAAATGCTTGAAATCTTGCTACTATAATTCATTCAGTGACTGGCTTGTAGCCAGAGTGCATTTCTAGCATTTTTGTTAAGAAGACAGCCAACTCCTGCTTTGTGTTTGTTGTCATGCCTTGACCATATGACTTCGCATCCTTTTATCTCTCCTGATGATGTCCATCGCATCTCTGCTAGTCCTAGTATATCACACCGATACTAGGAAGTACTTGCTGTTAATTGTTTATGTTATTATTTAATCATTATTTTAAAATTACTATAATTAATTAATTATGCATCTATTCCCAAGTCTCTGAACTCTAGTAGTGTTTCATGGTACTGTACAGCTATGACCGAGTCACGTGTTATTATATGCATGCTATATTCTAGGAAGGAGGAGAAAAAATTAGCTTCAAATTTCCACCGATAGAGGGTGCTGTACAACATGCCTCATTTGCAGATACATGGAAATGAGAGTTCTATAAAATGCAGGCTGTTCTGCTGGCAGCTCATAATTGAATGCGTGCGAATTCCCAGTCAATTGGATGAACAGAATTGTTTTAGTGATAAGAAAAATTGGTGGGGTGCTTAAGGGTCAAAGCTGCATAACTGAGAGGAGACCTCCACCTAGCCTTTAAAGGAATGCGGAGAACGGACCAGAGCTTCTGACCAAATGTCCAATCCTCACCTTCTCGTGGTGCACCCTGTTGGTTATCTACTTGGATACTGAACGAATGAGGATGGGCTGGCAATTTGGGATTTAGCCGACCAAATTGTATTCTTATTGGTTAAACCAAAACAAAAATTGATAGTACAACATGACAAAATTTCATGCCGGGTGGGTTGTCTCCTGGTTAAACAAGGCCCCCATTGTTTTCGGCAGGGAACCAGGACGAACATCGAAAAATCAGCTACTGGAATCATCCAAGTATAGACACACTCTTCCAATATGGACTGGAACATCATGGAAGTAGAAAACCGAACCTCCCACAATCGGTGATGATTTAATCCTGCGGTGAGTAGAGAAATAGGCTATTCATCATATATATATATATATACACACACACTATCCCAATGTGGAAAAGTCGCAATCGGAAGGATATAGGCTGAATATCATCATTCATACATATAAATTTTATATTTAATAATTTTTTTCATTGATTATTAGAGAATCTGTTTCTTTTTGAAAATTGCTTGCATTTCTGCATAAATGCAGAATCATTATAATCTATTTGGCTTACAATAATAATATTCATTTTTTAGTTGAAAGATGTCAAAAAGAAGGTGTAATCTCAACAGACAATATTGTCCCTGTGCTGGAAATCTGACTTGCATGGAAGATGTGAGTTAATCTATAAGAACAGGTTTGAGAACAATTCAAGTAATTCATAATGAACTAGTTGGTCTTAACTCATTGATTCCCTTATATCATATATAAGGGAATCAATGAGATAGATATCATATATAATTGATGACTCACTCTCAGAGAGAATGCACTCCAATCATTTTCTCTTAAATATTCTGTTTATTCTGAATTATCCATATTCTGCAGATATTTTTATGAGATTTGTTCCAGAAAATTTATCTCTATTATGCTCCTCCCACCCTGCCTCTCTTTTAAGTCTATAAGAATAGAAGTAGCTGCAGGTCAACATCATACACATTTCAACTTCAAATTTATTTTAAAAAATTTCAATCATTTATTTTATTCCATTTACTTCTGATCTACATTACATGCTTTTCACATTGTGTTTTTGAAAAAAATATGGCCTTCTGGAGTTCAGGAAGTAAATTAAGAGTTCCTTCTTTTCTCATGACAGTTTTCCAACTTGTGGAATTATTGGGTTCTTTAGTTCATGACCTCGTGTGTGTTATTGATTTAAAGGAAGAAAAAAGCATTCCAAAAATTTCCAAATTGAAGTAGTATGTCACTCCCCCTCCCTCACAACCTCCCCCTAACTTTTGCTCCTACTGTGTATGTTTTCAATTCATCTGTAGTGACGTCATTATTTTGGAAGTCACATGATGGTTACATCACGATTTGTTTTCAAAGACACTTTTGATGATTATATTTTATTTAATTTCCAAACACTGATAAAATTGGAGCTGTTCCCTTTTTGCTGCAAAGTCTTCACTTTAAAGTGGGATGAAGAATAAATGTTTCTATCTTAATAAGAATTACTTCAGCGAGAGCCTCCATAGCCCAGTCGGTATAGACAAATCCCTTTGTTTGAAAAGACTTGGGTTTAATTCCTGTCCATGACATGAGGAACCTAAAGGTGAGTTAACTGGTATAGATGTATGTGGCTTTTCTTCCCAGGCAAATCGGCAAATCAGCCATGTGAAAACACACTTCTACAGCCATAACATACTTCACCTTCCCCTCCCAATGTCAGTCTCTGTGAAAAGTAATAGGTTATTTTCAGTACTCTGCAATGAAATGGGAGTGAATATATAAAACGTTTGCTTCATTCTGAAATGATTTTACGTTTTTTTGGTAAAGGGTTTGTGACCACCTCAAAACTCTGAGACATATTCTCTGAACTTATTGTCTGAATAACTTTTATAAGAAATTTCTGAGTTTTCAATTCATTTCAGGCTTGCAGTCATTAGAACGACCATTCCCTGTCGAAACAAGAGCAACTAATTGAGCTTTCAAGTGACAGTGGGCTTAAAATGCAATTTTGTGATCTTGGTTTAGCTCGATTTTTGATCGCACTTTCAGTGAGAACGGAATTTCCCAAATTATATGAAGAAGCATTGAAAATCGACATGTAGATTTTTACAATATATCTTTGTGAGAAAGAATTTTTATTGCTCCTTGAAATAAAATCAAAATACAGAAATCGTCATCATGTGTGTGCCGATCTTTGAATGAATTTGACCAATATTGAGTAAGATATTCAGCAAATCTGCAAGGGCCCAGAATCTCAACCATCTCATTGAAAGTAACATGATTACATCATATTATTTATTCGTTTAATATGTATAAAAATAAAACACTTTTAATCGTTTTACTTCCAATTTAATTCATTATGTTTCCATATGTAATGGAATCATAATAACTGGAAATGGAAACAAAATTAAATCTAAAACAGGCTTTTAGATTTATTAGGTTATAAATCGCACAGATTTTCCCAAATGTTGGTAATCCTCACATATAGATTTAAAAAAATTACATAAATTAGTAGTCCGTAGAATTGTTTTAGGCATTTAACTGGTCCTTGGACTTAGAAAGTTTGAGAAACGCTGATAAAATGAAATTATTTAACAAACACTTCATCAGTGTATATCATAGTGGGTGAATGATGCTGTACAACTTGTAGAAGGGATGTAAGAATTAGGAGAATTAAAGATGAAAGGATCTAATGTGTATCAAGGGTTTCTTGGGATAGATATTAATAAGGCTGTGGGGATGGATTACATATTTCTACGTAATTTTAAAAAATGTGCAAAAGAATTAGCCATGTCCTTCCTAGTCTTTCATTGAGTGTCGTGCAACAGGTATAGTTCTTAAGGCATGGAAAGAAGGCAAAATAATACTTCTCCACAAGTATAAAGAAGGCAAAATAATACTTCTCCACAAGTATAATTACAGAACAGAAGTTTCCAATCATAGAGTAGCCTGTTTGTGTCTGCAGTTGTGATCAAAGTGTTGGAAAAATTGATTAAATATACAATACAGGATCGGGTTGACTAACATAAAATTCTCTATGATGGTCAGCATGGGTTTGTGAAGGAAAAGTCATGTTTTAGCAATCTGCTTATGTTTATATGATAAGGTGATGAATGTGTTGGATAATTGATAATCATACGGTGATATTTTTGGACTTTGCAAAATCATTCCATAGATTACCGCATTATAAGTTATTGCACAAGCTGCAAAGAATAGTAATGGATAGTATATTGGTTAGATGGATCAGAGATTGACTCTCTGAATGTTTCCAGCAAGTTATGTGTGATGGAGCTGTGTCTCAGAAAAGGAAAGTCCCCAAGGGTATGCTTCAGAGTTCTGTACTTCGACCCCTGATATTTAACTTGTTTGTTAATGATATTTCATTTGGATTAACTGGGGATCATCAAATGTTTGCCAATGATGCAAAGTGAGGTAGAATTATCAGGAGTAGTGCTAATGTTAATTCTCTACAGGAAGATTTGAAAATGCTTTTATCTTGGAGAGAAACGATTGAGTTCCAGTTTTAATGTTAATAAATGCACGGTATTACACTTTCAGATACAGAGAAAGTTACATACTAGATACCGCATTGGTGCAGCAGTACTTCAGAAAGTGGGTGAGATTTGGATCTTAGAGTGAAGGTGAACAGTAGACTGAGGATCTGAGGGCACATGACACAAGTTGCAAAGACGGCACCTCATATTTCTGCTATGATAAAAAGCACATTGACATGTAGGTATAACGAGGTGGGGGTATGTCTATTGGTCACCTAGTTTTCATTGTGGTGTGGAAACACCAGAAAGGTTACTAAAATGAATAACCAAAGTGATATTAATAATCTGGAGTGTTAGTTATGAAGAATCTTTGAGAGAAAATGAATTACAGAGGTTGTTAAATAGGAGGAAAATAGGAGATATGACAGGAGGGCTTACAAATGAACTTGAGATTTATGCCTTCAAGTTACATAAGTGATTCTATCAGATTAATACAGAAAAATTATAAAATATAGTGGATGTTTTGATGATAAGAATGTGGGACCACTCCTGGAAGTTGTATAGGGATGTGGTGATGAGGGAGTGAGGAATAGATTTTTCATGTGGAGAGTTGTTTAGTGAGTGTAATGCATTGTCTCAGTGCATTGAGAGTGTAGATAGTGTAAATAACTTCAAAGCACAAAAATTTATGATTTACTAACACTGAGTTAAAACTTGGTCTACCTAGTTGATTCAGTAGAGCGTAATTGGCATATTTGTCTCCAACCAAGAGTGTGTGTTGAAAATCTTTCTGTCACATAGAGTAAGAATGTCGGGGTGGTAGTGGATTTTCATCACCCATTGTGAAACTGCTGTACTGAGTAGAGGTCCAAAGCAGCTTAAACAAAGGACTCAGCAAAAAAGTAGATTGAAAAGATACAGATTTTTAAAACACCCACTCCTTGGAAGGCACTTCACAGTAGTTTTAAAACCATGATTTTTAATGCAGCACTCACAGAAAGGATTTTGTGAACCTATAAATACAACCAGGGGTGCTTAATTGTCAAAGCTGTATAATTGATAGGAGATCTCCACATAGCCTTTAAAGGAATGCAGAAAACTGACCAGGGCTTCTGACTTAATGTCCAATTTTCACCTTCTCATGGTGCACAGTGTTCATTCAGTATCTACCTGGATACTGAATGAACGAGGATGAGATGGCAGTTTGGGATTTATCAGACCAAATTGTATTCTTATTGAATTAAACCAATATACAAAATGATGGTACAATATCACCAAATTTCAAGCCGGCTGGGCGTCACCATGTTAAACAAGACCCCTGTCGTTTTTGTCAGGGAACCAGGGCAAACAGCGAAAAGTCAGCTACTGGAACAAATCTGAAAGCACATGCCAACTCAACATTACCAGAATGTAAGATCATTACTATCAACGTAAGAAGCCTGAATGGCAAAGAAATGGAGCTAGCTGAGGAATTAGATAAGTACCAGATCGACATAATAAGGGTGATTGAAACAAAAAAGTCAAAAACTAGCGAGACCTTTCTGAGCAATAAATACAAAATGTTATATTCAGATAATGCAAATCAATGATAAGGAGTAGTCATGGCATTCAACACAAAATACAAGGCCATCTGCTTGAATGGCAGACAGTCTCAAGTAGACTGATGCAGCTAATATCCAAATGGAGAATTGCACAATGAGTATTATTTGTGCCTATGGTCACACAGAAGGTTCTAGGTAGAACTGGAGGCATTTTTAATGCAATTTCTAATGCAATTTCATTTTTAATGCATCTTTAGAGAAAGCAACTGATACACAATTAAAAAGGAAAAGTCTCCTTGTTAGGATCTAAATGATATGGTAGGGAATGATAGTCAGACATGCAAAAATATTTTGCGATAATTTGGAGAAAAGAGCAAAGCTAATAATAATGGCAAATACCTTGGATTTCTGCTCAGGAGATGGACTGGTTATTACTAACACCATGTTCCAACATAAAAATGTGCACAAATTCACATGGAGAGAAGAGGTATGGTATAAGAAAAATCTCATTGACTATGTTGTCGTTGATCATGATGTTTTCTCCCTTGTGCATGACACCAGAGTGTTCAGAGGATTTGAAATTGGAAGTGATTACCATTTAGCATTGAGCAGGATAAAATTAAATTTGATATTGAAAAGAAAAACATGTAGGAAAGCTTAAAGTGAATAACAGTTGAGCAGCTCAGATGTGAACTGTAGTCTAAAATACAAAAAGATTATTGAAGAAAAAATGAAAGACTTTGAGAACAGGAAACAAACCTCAGAGATTGAGTTGCAAGCCCTTAAGAAAACATTGATTGATTCTGCCATAGATCCATGTGGTGAGGTTGTCTGTAAGGATAAAAAATTCAGAACACCATGTGGACACAGGAAGTTAAAGAATCAATTAAGAATCAGTGAAAGAAAAGAAGAAAGATCAAAAGTTCCTGGCAAATAAATCGGCTTTTGCTCTTAGAGAATATAGTGACAAATGCAAGAAAGCTAAACACTGTGTAAAACTATCTAAACAAATGTCATTGGAGGACTTTGGCAAGAACATAGAAAAGAAACATCAAGATATTCTGGTGGTTGTTGAAGAAGCTTAGAAATGGAGGAAAGAGGGCTGTAAAAGGAGTTAGAGATGACAAAAATTACATGGAAATGGGAGCAAAAGATATCCTGGAAGTATGGAGTAATTACTTTGAAAAATTGCTAAATTAAACAGTGTTAGCACAGTGGTAAAATCACTCAACAGGCATACATGCAGCAATACATATCCATACTTGAAGTTGAAAAACCCATCCAAATCTTGAAATGTGGAAGGTCACAGGAGTAGATAATATTCGACCAGAAATGTTGATCATTGGAGTAGAGCTCTCATAGTACTTATATATAAAATGGGAAATAAAACAGAATATGAGAAATACAGAGGTATTTGCTTACTGAGTGTTGTTGGCAAGATTTATGCAATATCTTGAGAAGCGGTTGAGAAGAATTGTGGAAGAAACGATGGTAAAGCACAAGCTGGATTTAGGCCAAATAGAGGCTGTCAGGATCAAAGTTTCACTTATTGACAACTTGTTGAGAAAGCATGGGAATATAACAAACATCTGTTTTTAAGTTTTGTCAATCTGGAAGAGGCATATGACAAGATGTCAAGAGAGAAGCTATTCAATACGCTACAGTTATATGATATCAATTGGGCATTATATCAATCAATGCTTAGTCTTTATTTGAGTTGTAAGTCAGCAGTTAGAATTGAATGAAGTAGAGGAAGATGATTTAATGTTAAATCTAGTGTGAGAGAAGGATGTACATTATCCCCTCTGTTATTCATTATCTATATGGATTATATTATGAAGGAAATTGGAATTAAGCATGACATCAGAATTGGAGTGGTGGAGAAGTCCAACCACACCTCCTCGCAGCTTCATCTGGACCCTTGAAGCTCTTAAACAAATTTCTTGGACAATTTCAATGGGACTAGCTATATGGAAATGACACCCATTTTCTAATGAAGAGTCACAAAAAAGTTATCAACCAATGCTACTGTGCCAGGGGTAGCCGACACTTCTGGGGTTACAGTCTGGGCTCCTGATGATAAATATGCTATGAGGACTCATTTAACATTTTGCAATTGAATATCAACATCTGGGCTCCTGATGATAAATATGCTATGAGGCGCATATTAACATTTTGCATCTCAATATCAACGGTACTCAGAGAAAAATGGAGGAAATCAAATACATGCTTTACAAAAACAATATCCATATAGCTTGTCTACAAGAAATAAAACTATATAAAAATCTGAACTACAACATCAAAGAATACACAGTTCTTAGGAAGGATAGAGTGGAAAGAGCAGGTGATGGGTTTGCTATCCATTTGACAACCCCCAGAAATCAAATTCAAAGAAATCACCCTAAATCAATATTTAAATGATTCAGTTCGATGGAAGCTCAGGCTGTTGATATACATCTACCAAACCATTCTATTTCAATCACAAATGTCTACCATCCTGATAATACAAATATTGATACAGACATCATTGTGAAGCTAAGCAAATCTCTAACTGATGCAACCATTATACTTGGTGACTTAAATGCAAAACGACCAAAGTGGGGTTCCACCTTTAGACCATAAAGTTCAATAATTGGGAGACCTCTTTACAGATTTCGAACTCACAACAATTAACAATGGACAGAGTACCTATCTCTCTAAAACTAAGGGAACTCAATCTGCTATTGACATCATAGCTATTAATTATAATATTGCATCAAGTGCACAATGGAAAATTTTGGGAAATGCCATCAGTGACCACAGCCCGATAATAAAAACATTAAACTTCGAGATTGATGAAGAACAGCAAATCAAAAGGACATGGAGCTTCAGAAAACTCGACTGGACCAGGTTTACTCAAACCTTGGAGAGCCTCTGTAAAGAGGAACCTGTCTCTGGAAACCTCAACAGAAAATTACAAATCCTTACTTCAGTAAAGCTGCCAAGCAACAATACCAAGAGGCAAGTGGGAAAATACTTGGATACCATGCTGGAGAATTCACAACATTCATTCAATGATTAAAGAAAGAGACAACATCAGAAAACAATTCATATTGAATAAAACTGATGAATACAGAAAGAAATTAATGGGCATACAACACAAAAAAGAGCAGGAAATTTGAAAGTGCAATCAAGGGAAATGGGCAGAGTTTTGCTGAAACCTGGATCAAAGAAAACACAGCCAACACTGGAACATTTTTAGAATCCTAGACAACAATATCAAATAAGAGAACCAACAGAAAACCAACTTCATCATAAATGCTTGGAAACAAGCTTTTACAGATGAAGAAATTGCAAACACACTGGCAAAAACCTATTCAAACAACTCGAAAATTCAGTATAACAAAGATGACAAGACCCTCAATAAACCCACAAGTAAAATCTTAAAACAAGCAAGAACATACCAATATAATGATATCTTCTCCGAAGAATTTACACTAAGTGAACTAAATTCATCAATCGATAAAACTGCACCTAATAAATCTACTGGTAATGATCTTATCTTTGGTCATATGGTCAAACACCTTGGCAAAATTGCCAAAGAAGAACTTCTGGACATCCCCTTGGCAAACAGGCAAACTCCAAAAAAATGGAAAAAATCAGTTATTGTACCCATCCCACAGAAATGCTTCAGAATATCAAAGTTATAGACCTATCGCATTAAATAGCATACATTGTAAAATTACTGAAAGAATCATATACTCCAGGCTTAGGCAATGGCTAATAAAAAATAAGAAAATCAACTACTACCAAACTGCTTAATTATTCCACTTCTGCCAAACAATAATAGTCTCATTTCAGAAAAAACCAATAAAAAACGACAACTGTCATATTCCTTAATATGAGTGCTTCGATCAGGTTTGGATCAGAAAATTAATAAAAACAGTGCATGATATTGGAATTAGAGGAAACGCTTTAATCTGAATTGCTCATTTCATTACAGGAAGAAAGATTAAAGTTAGAATCAATGCAGCAGTATAAAATGAGCAGAGAACTGATCTGTTATACACCAGGGCTCAGTACTCAGTTCCTTACTATTCCTTCAATATGTCAATAACATTCATCGCTACCTTACAGATGTAACTTGCTATGCAGATGATATAGTCAACTGGCACACTAGTGCTAAAATCAAAGAATCAGAGGAGATTCTAAACAAATCCATGAGAGTATTAGAAAAATGGTCAAATGAACTGACAAGAAAAATAGACATTCCTACAATCCCAAAGTAATGATCAACAAGCTAATTGAAAAAGTTACAAACCCAAAATACCTTGTTGTTACACTTGATTAGGAATTACGTTTTGCACAACACATCTCTAACACTTCCAACAGAGCTCTAAAAATTAAATATACTGAAAAGGCCTTGTGGAACAAATTGGGGCACAAAGACAAAAATCATCAAAACTACTTACACTACACTAATCAGCACCTATCTGGTCAGCTTCAGCCTCATTGTTAAAGAAAAAAATTAGGCAAAATACAAGCAAAAGCATCAAAGCATCCATTAGTACAGTCTCATCCAATAACAACATCAGAGATCAACAAGAATGTGGACGTGACCTGGAGGAGGACAGACAAAAATTTGCCACCTTAAAATTCATAAATAATATCAGAAGCTACCAAAAGCGATCATATCTCCCTAAAAACTTATGAACATTGGAACCAAAAATGCAGACTTCACAAGTCGAGTAATTATTATGGGGAAACTAGAACTTCATAGAGATAGACTGAAAGAAGGAAAAATCACATGACAGGAAGGAAATAGAATTTATGCATTCATTCAGAGATAAATTCTTCATGCAGAATATGACTTGTGGGTAGAAGAGTGTTGGATTTTGTTTTAAGATGAGTAGAAACATGTATAATGGGCTCAAGGTTACATTGTGATTAGGCAGTGAATTTGGAGCTCATGTAATATTGGTGATCACAAGTCTATCAACTGGTTTTGTTAATAGTTAGCTGAATGGTTATTATATCTATATCTACTTTTCAACAGTCTATAGGTTTAAATCACACTATTGTATTTTTCCCTTAGAAAACTAGTGTTTTATTGAATATTGTTGTACAATTTAGTGTTTTATAACATTTTTGTCAAGATACTGAAATAATAAATATAGTATAAAATAGCATCAAAACATAGATGAAACATAATACTAAGAAGAGCAGCAAGTTCGAAAACAAGAAGGCTTGTCCCACTAAGGAGGTTATTGGACATATTGGGAGGTTATTGAAAATAAAGTAACCTTCAAAATAACGAAACTAAAGCATATTTTCAGAGATATTGAGATGGAGAGAGATGATGATGCAGGAATTACAATGAGTGGGGAGGCATTTGAATGAACATAGGAAGGAAAAGAAAACTAAGCAGCAAAATAAGAAATAACAAAGCACTGAAACAGGTAATTCAGTAAGTAATGAAAATCATTTAAGTAATGGTTTTTGTTACTTTTTCCAAACTGACTGTTTGTGAAAAGAAAGATATTATTTGCTATGCTGACTTTGTCATAAAACATGAACAGGTTATAACTTTTCCAGGAGCAAAAATTAAAAATACACTGCTCAAAACAATTAGTTGATATTTTGGTTTTCTTTTAAATTATAAAGTTATAAAATAATATACGAATGTAACCCATTTATTTTAAAACATTTTAGTAGAGAACAGTGTAGAACATGTAACTGTGTAGAAAATCATGTTAAGACTTGTTGGAATGATCCCTTTAAGAGCTCAAAATTGCTTTCACAGAAGAGTGGGGAAATGTCCTACAAGAACTTTTGATCATCTTGTCTGATCCATGCAATATTTTGGCTCTTAATGGAGACATTACACCAATAAAAATTAACAAATGCGTTTTTGGCTAATCTTGTTAAAATTATTTCAAAATAAAATGTACAATTTGTTAAATATGTATCATTGGTTAATTTATAATAAACATCGGTTATTTAAACAATATCTTATCAATTATACCCTATTCATAAGTAAGAAATATTTATTTATGTATAAAGTACTAAATAGTTATAATTATTTGAAGAAATTTATAATTATCTGACAGAAACTAAAATATCCCCTAATTGTTTTGAGCAGTGTATAATGCAAGGAATTCAAGAACAGAAGAGAAAAATAAACAAGTTTGCAATTGTATTAGGTTGTAATGACTTAACTAATGATAAATTCAGTATGAGAGTGGTCATGAAAAGATTGGAAGAGGAGAGAGTAAAGAGCAAGAAAGTGAAAATAACGAGTATATTACCTCAATATGATAAAAATGAATTAAGATTGAATTGATTAATGATTAATGAAAAAATAGTGTGTTCAGCTGAACTGTTTATTCATTTGACCAGACTATATAATCGGAGTCTCATAACAGGGAGATTCCACAGGAATTGAAAGAATGTATGATAATCTCATTGCACAAAGGTATTGCAAAGACCAATGTATCCAACTATCGATCAGTATCTCAGGAGTGTTGTGAAGGTTTTGGAAATATTGGTTAGGGCTTGCATTCAGAAATGAGTTGACAGTGAATCTCTATTTTCTAATGTACAATATAGCTTTATGAAGGGAAGGTCGTGTTTTAGCAACTTGCTCATATTCTATATTAATGTTACCATTGAACTAGATCAGGGGAGGGATATACCATAATTATTTAGTGTACCAAAGATTGCAGATATAACCTAACCATGCTAGTGGCCAAGACGTCTATAGATGTCAATGTTATCATGGATGCGAAGTACATCCATGATATAAAGTAATATCATGGATATTACATTGAAATATATGATGGATAAGAAGCATATGAGAATACATATTTGATCCATAATGGTAGGTAAGGTGGTTAATATATAATTAGAATTCTGAAAGAATTTTTCAATTGTAAAGATAATCTCATTGCAATAGGGTATTAAAAAGACCGATGTATCCAACTATCGACCAATTAGTATCTCAGGAGTGGTGGTGAAGATTTTGTGTGGTGGTGAAGAAAAAGTTGTTAGGGCTTGCATCCAGAAATCGGTTGATAGTGAGACTCTATTTTGCCTCTTTAGTAGGCCTTGATAAGACTTCACTTGGACTATTGTATGCAGATCTGGTCTCCTGGTTTTCAGTGTGATTTTGGTGCAGTGGAGAAAGATTGCAAATGAGTGTTAAAAATGATATCAAGATTGCAGAATACTGATAAAGAAGACAGACTGAGAATTTGTAGAATGCAGACACTAGTAAACGAGAGAAAGAGGGGTGATATGATTGAGACTTGCAAACTTCTGAAAGGGTCATACAGTATTTCAATTGATGGGATTTTGCTTTTATGGAGGGTGTGGAAAAACAAGAGGGCATCCCTGGAAGCTGAGAATGAATGCCACTAAGAAGGGAGTGAGCAGGGACGTCACCAGATTAGATTGCGACCTGAGGCAATCAATTCTACATCGTCTGATGGATTATAATACAAAAGTATAAGAACATCTCCAATTGCTATTTTGTTTTTATTACAAGAGAAACATTAATGCAAAACGATTACATAATATTATTAATTAAATGTATGATTCACTGGGATATCACGCAATATAAAACTGTTTATAAGCTCTTCTAAATTGAAATTAGGAGCTATATCCACCTCTATCGATATTGTTACTAGACCAACCAATCTTTCTGGGGTCATTGCAGTTCGCTAATAATTTTTAATCAGTTTAAGCTTGGAAAAACTTCATTCCCCACTTTCTTCGCTAGCAGGAATTGTTAGCATAGCAATGGCGACTATTGCAATATGGCTAAACGAGTGCCCTTATTAAGCTGCATTGTGAAGCATGCCACCTGTATGCTACACTCTGTCGATGTAGCTGCAGTGAGTGCTATAGTTTTCTTTCATTGGGTGGTGGTGATTGGAATGAATTGCCTTTTTATGTTGTAAGTTCAAGCAGTCTGAATGAATTGAAGAATAAGCATGATAGCTGGTGCATATAGTATTTGGCCTCCCTCAATGAGTCCATGACTCCCTAGAGATCTCTGTTAATAAGAAAAATAATAAGAATAAGGTGGAAACAATGCCTCTAAGTGGAAAAGGTGCTGATTTGATCTTGATAAGAGCAAGAAACAAAACATGTGAAAATTAAATTGTAGTTAAGAAAGGGTTTATGTGGAACTATAAGTCAGGCAGCGGTATAGCTGAGAAAGAGTGCGGTGGATGGTCCGCCCCAGGTGGCACTTTGTTGGAGGTTTCCACGTGAGACACATTTCAGTAGCTTATGCTAAATAAATTTCTGATAATGTAGGAATAGTCGTGGATGATCAGTGTGTAGAAAGAAGAACCTGATGGCTGGGTAAGAATCATGAGATGTTGAAATGTCATATGAAATTGGATTGAGGAGAAAAATGTGTTTTCACTGCACAGAGTCATCAAAGAAATCACGATGTCATTTCAACAGCTTCATGTTATTGCTGACAAATATGCCATCCTTACTCCATTGAATCTTTTGAATGATAAATACGAATGCCAACTAAATAATGATCATGATGACATTAATAAAGAGTTCCTCATTGAGAGAAAAAGATTTCACAGTTTTATTTCTGTTTGCTGCTACACAATATGAAACAGAGACATGGAAGGACATTCCCCTTGAACTTTTGCAGTTTATTCTAAAATATATTCTCGAGCACTGAGTTCCAAATTTTGAACTATTACTGCAAATTTTGCTCACAACTGCTGTAAGTGTTGCTAGTTGTGAGAAGAGCTTTTCTAAATTAAAATTGATTAAGAATTACCTAAGATCTACAATGAGTACCTTGTGTTTAAGAAATGTTGCCATACTGTTTATTGAACAGCAACAGAATGATAAAATAGACTTTGCCAATGTCATCGACGATTTTGCTTCCATAAAAGCAAGAAAACTAACATTTTAGAATGCTGAAATTAAAGTTTTAATTAAAATAAACATAATGTTTTAATTTATTTCCCTATATATCATTTTGACTTTTTGTAGTAATATTGGTGTGTATTGAGAGGGGTGACAAAATCAGTGACTGTACCTGGCAGCAAAAGCACTAGCTACACTGCTGAAGGTAGGTGATTATAACATACTTCAAAGACAACTTGAAGCAGTACATTGGCATAAAGTTCTGTAAGGGAAGGATGCTCACAATTCAAGGCAGATAGTCACATGATATCTGGAGGAAGCAATATTACAATCCATAATGAAGGTCGGTGTGTGTGAGAGGGGAAAATTAGGTAGTAGTTAAGTAAATGAGTAGTACCATTAATCATGGGCTGCAAAAGATGTTGTGTGTGTATGGGGGTACATATACAGAAAAGAAGCATAGGAGGACAAAGCGAAGAATGACTGTAGAAGGACAACTTTATTAAGTGCATATTAGTAGAGAAGCAACAGAGACAGTTGAAATTGTTGAAATAATAAGTGACCATGTTGCAAGGTATATCATTCGAGGGATGATATTGTTGTGACAGAGAGGATGAGGGACTGATGTCTGAACAATGGTTGATGAATTGGAGGTAATTAGGATATTTCAGCATTTAAAAGCAAATACAGCTGTGTGATTGAATGGATTATCACCCTGCATTTTAAAATAAGCTGTAGGGGAATTGGAGATGCTTTTGACTAGACTGTTTAATTTAATTTTAAGCTTTGGCAAAGTCTCAAGATGGTGGAAGAAATCCAAAATTATTCCTTTGCATAAAGTAAGATCTCAGTATGTGATAGCAAATAATACACCAATTACTATTTCAGTGGTGGTGATAAAAGTGCTGTAAAAGTAGGTGAAAAAGAGAATTCAGGAATGGAGAATAAGAATATGATCTGCTATGAGGAGCAGCATGCTCACACCTAAGTGGTGTACTGAGAGCTTTCCTAAGAGGTGCTAAGAGATGACACCTCTTAAGAAGACTTCTAATCTAATATCTTCCTGTTATTTTTTGTGTTATGATTTTAATATAGAATCCTGGAAGTTGTCTTGTGGCAGACAAATATTGGAACTATTATACCTATATGTCATTTCATAGTAATGTTTTCTTTCAATTAAAGGGTAGTAGTTCCATTACCCTGTTAAATAGAAACCAAAAGTGGCTTGAAAAAGTTCTGTTTATTTCTATTTGTTCTCTAGCACAGAATTTCTGAGTGTTAAACCCTTTATTTACCCATTGTACTAAATATATGAAATGATTACAATATTTTTGGGATTGGATTTACAAAAGGAAAAAAGTCTTTTGAACCAATCGATGCTTTCAATACTGAGTGAACCACCAAGAATCCCATGAAAAATGGAAACTTATCTTTCCTTTTATCTAATATGCTAAGTAATGTAAACTATAGCAGTTACCAACCTGAGTAACTGAAATACCTGTTTTACTTTTGTAATTCCAACTAGTATTAAAATTGTAGTTATGCAAAAACTGAACAACATCTAGCCAGAAAACATTGCAATCATTAGGCAACTATTGCAATTACATGCACGTCATTTCTTTCCAGTTGCCTATGTTCATTGTGATTTACTAAGAAAAAGATAACAGCATTTATGTTTTATTTCAAGAATGCTAATGAATATATCAGTTTAATAGAGATTTGTATAAAAAAACAAAAATGTGATAAAGGTTTTATAGTTTTTTCTGGAATTCTATTGAACATTTAGACATTTCATATATGTCAGTTTAATAGAGAAAAATTACTGCTATAATAGTGTATAAAACAAATACCCCTGCCTCAATAGGATTTTCACAAAAAATAAAAATGTGCCAAATTTTAAATATTTTTAAATAAAACATAAACGCTCTTAACTTTTTCGAAATAAATCGCTTTATGACATAAACACAATATATATCCAATACACTACAATAAACACACTATATCTCTCCAACACACTACATACACTGTCTAAATCTTGCCACTGAATGATTTCATTGGTCTGCACATACATTTATTGCATTAAAGTTCACTTTGTTCTCATTGGTCTACAGGCACATTTATTGCATTAAAGTAGGAAATTTCCATGATTCATCATGATAAAGCATTTTTTCCATTTATTTTGTTCTTTATTGCATTAAAGTTTGCCAATAATGCTTTAATAATGGAAATTTCCATCTTTAATGAGTAAATATGCAGACCAATGAGGACAAATGAACTTTAATGCAAGAAATATTTTTATACCAATGAAATCATTCAGTGGCAAGACTTAGAGAGTGTAAAGTCAGAATATGGGGGTAAGTCGATTTTTTACTAAATAAATGAAATTCTAGATATATACGATTAAATGATGTCTAAATATTCAATAGAATTCCTATTATCAAGGTTTAATATTAGAAATGTGCGGTTTTAATTCACGATAGAAATATTTGCATTACACCATTTTATGGCTGTCATTTTTCTCTATTAAACAATACAAACAAAATACCTAAATTCTTCATAGCATGAGAGTTATTGATGTTTTAATGTTTTTTCTCTTTAATTTTTTGCAAATATACATACATGACAGAAACATGTACTTTAAGATTATTATAGCAGTCGTAATTCTCTATTAAACTGATATAAACATAATGTCAAGCGGTTGGATTATCACATAAAAAGGAAGATCTAAATATTTCCATAGAGTTAACGATTTTCTTCAATTTATAAGAAAACTATTGAGAAGGGGAACATTAGCATTACAACAGTTAATAGCAGTCATTTTTCTCTATTAAATAAATACACACAATATGTTAATATTTCAGAGAATTTCTGTAAAAAGATTTAAATATTTAGCACATTTTTATTTTTAGGAAAAACCAGTAGAGGAGTGGATCATTGGTTTTATACAGAATTATAGCGGTAATTTTTCTCTATTAAACTGACATAAAAGCACTGAATAAATGTTCAAATGAATTACAGAAAAAAATATAAAACCTTTATCACATTTTTGTTTTTTTTTACAAATCTCTATTAAACTGAGATATTCATTAGCATTCTTGAAATAAAACATAAATGCTGCTACCTTTTTCTTAGTAAATCAATTTATGACATATTTATGACAAACAAACTAAATCTCCAACAAACTTAATTAAACACACTATATATCCAACACACTACATACAGTGTCTAAATCTTGCCACTAAATGATTTCATTGTTCTAAATATACATTTATTAAATTAAAGTTGACTTTGTTCCCATTGCTGTACACATACATTTGTTGTATTAAAGTAGGAAATTTCAATGAGTCATCAAGACAAAGCATTTTTTCCATTCACTTTGTTCTTTATTGCATTAAAGTTGGAAATTTCTCAATAATGCTTTGTCATTGGTCTACACATACAATTATTGCATTAATGTAGAAAATTTCCATGTGTCATCATGAGAAAGCATTTTTTCCATTCACCTTGTTCTTTATTGCATTAAAGGTGGCCAATAATGCTTTAATAATGGAAATTTCCATCTTTAATGCAATAAATATGTAGACCAATCAGAACAAAGTTAACTTTAATTCAGGAAATATTTTTGACCAATAAAATTATTCCATGGCAAGACTTAGACAGTGTATGTTGGAGATATAGTGTTAAGCTAGAGTAAAGTCAGGATATGGATTAAGTTAATTTTTTACTAAATAAATGAAATTATGGATATGTTATATTAAATGATGTCTAAATATTCAATAGAATTCCTATTATCAAGGTTTAATATTAGAAATGTGTGGTTTTAATTCATGATAGAAATTTTTGCATTAAACCAATTTATAGCAGTCATTTTTCTCTATTAACCATGCTACCGGCGAAGATGTCTGTATACGTTCAAGTTATCATGGATGCGAAGTGCTTATTAAAATTGTAATGACACTGATATTACATTAAATATATGATGGATACAAAGCATATGCAGATGTGTATTTTATCCATAATGGCTGGTAGAGTGGTTAAACAATACAAACTTAATACCTAAATTCTTCATTGAATGAGATTTATTGATGTTTTAATGTTTTTCACTTTTTATTTATTTATAATTTCCATACATGACAGAAACGTGTTCGTTATAGATTATTATAGCGGTCTTAATTCTCTGTTAAACTGATATAAAAATAATGTCAAGTAGTCAGAATTTTCACATAAAAAGAAGGTCAAATTATTTCCATAAAGTTAAGGATTTTTCAATTTATAAGAAAACTACTGAGAAGGGGACCATTTGTGTTATACCAGTTAATAGCTGTAATTTTTCTCTATTACAGGAATACAAAGCCAATATGGAAATATTTTAAGAATTTCTGAAAAAATATTTAAATTTTAGCAAATTTTCGTTTTTTGTGAAAAACCTATTGAGGATAGGGTCATTTGTTTTTTGACAATATTATCGGTAATTGTTCTCTATTAAACTGACATAAACACAATGTCTAAATGTTCAAAAGAAATCCAGAAAAAAATATAAAACCTTTATCACAATTTTTATACAAATCTCTATTAAACCTACATATTCATTAGCATTCTTGAAATATAACATAAATGCTCTGACCTTTTCTTAGTAAATAACTCTATTACATAAACTCAATATATCTCCAACACACTACATACACTGTCGAAGTCTTGCCACTGAATGATTTATATTGGTCAACACTTATATTTATTGCATTAAAGTTCACTTTGTTCTCATTGGTCTACACATACATTTATTGCATTAAAGTTCACTTTGTCCTCATTGGTCTACACATATATTTATAGCATGAAGTAGGAAATTTCCATGAGTCATCACGACAAAGCATTTTTTGCATTCAATTTTTTCTTTATTGCATTAAAGTTGGAAATTTTCTCAATATATTTTCTGCATTAAAGTTCACTTTGTACTCAATCAAACAAAGTGAACTTTAATGCAGGAAATATTTTTAGACCAATGAAATCATTCAGTGGCAAGACTTAGACAGTGTATGTTGGAGATATAGTGTTAAGCTAGAGTAAAGTCAGCATAGTGGGGTAAGTCAATTTTTTACTAAATAAATGAAATTTTAGATATGTTCTATTAAATGATATTCAGTACAATTCCTATTATCAATGTTTGATATTAGAAATGTGCGGATTATTTCACGATAGTAATTTTTGCATTACACCATTTATAGCAGTCATTTTCTCTATTAAACAATACAAACAAAATACCTAAATTTTTCACAGAATAAGTGTGATGTTTTAATGTTTTATCCCTCTTATTTCTTTTCAAATATCCATTCATGACAGAAACGTGTACTTTATCGATTATTATAGCGGTTGTAATTCCCTATTAATCTGATATAAAAATAATGTCAAGCAGTCGAGATTTTCACATATAAATTAAGGTCTAAATATTTCCATTGGGTGCTTAAGTATCAAAGCTATATAACTTAGAGGAGACCTCCACACAGACTTTAAAGGAATGCAGAGAAATGACCAGGGCTTCTGACCTGATGATCAATCCTCACCTTTTCATGGTTCACCCTGTTGGGTATCTTCTTTGATACTGAACGAGGATGGGCTGCCCATTTGGGTTTATATGACCAAATTGTATTCTTATTGGTTAAACCAAAATAAAAAATGATGGTACAACATGACAAAATTTCATGCCAGCTGGGGCGTCACCTGGTTAAACAAGGCCCCTATCGTTTTTGCCAGGGAACCAGTGCAAAAAGTAAAAAGTCAGCTACTGGAACAAATCCCTAAACAATTCCCAAGTCAACATCATCAGAATTATAGATCAGTACCATAAACGTAAGAAGCCTGAATGGCAAAGAAATTGAGCTAGCTGATGAATTAGATAAGTACCTGATCGACATAGTAGGGGTGGCTGAAACAAAAAAGAACAAAACTGGTGAGATCATTCTGAGCAATAATAAATACAAAATGTTATATATTCAGGCAATGACAATCAAGGAAAAGAAGGAGTAGCCATAGTATTCAACACAATATACAAGGCTAATATTCTTGAATGGCAGTCAGTCTTAAGTAGAATAATGTGTGCGAATATGAGAATGGGGATCTGGACAGGATTTAATTTTGTCTATGGTCCCTCAGAAAGTTATACTTAGGTAGAAGTGGAGAAATTTTTTTATGCTTTAGAAAAAGCAACTGATTCTATGAAAAAGGAAAAGTAGGTCCTTGTTGGGATCTAAATAGCAGAGTAGGAAATGATTGTGAGACATACAAAAATATTTTGGGAAAATTTGGAGAAAAGATCAAAGCTAATAATAATGGCAAATATATGTTAGATTTCTGCTCAGGATGGTTATTACTAACACCATGTTCCAACATAAAAATGTGCACAAATTCACATGGATCAAAGAAGCTAGGAATAAGAAAAGTCTCATTGACTATGTTATTGTTGATAGTGATGTTTTCTCCATGGTGCAGGACACCAGAGTTTACAGAGGATTTGAATTGGAAGTGGTCACTATTTAGTCTTGTGTAGGATAAAATTGAATTTCATATTGCAAAGAATAACATGTAAGAAAGTTTTAAAGCGAATAAAAGTTGAACAGCTCTGAGATGTGGAGTGTAGACTAAAATACAGAAAGATAATTGAAAAGAAATTTTCTGAAATTTGATTCCTGTTTTCAATTTTGATTGAAAAGAGGAATCAAATCTTGTAGATTCATTGGCAAACTCTGAAGAAAACATTGATTGATTCTGCCAGAGAGACATGTGGTGAGGTTGTGTGCATGGATAAAAAATCAGAACTCCCTGGTGGACATGGGAAATTAAAGAGGCAGTGAAGGAAAAGAAGAAAGCATATCAAAAGTTCCTGGCAAATAAGTCAGCTTTTACTCTTACAGAATACAGAGACAAATGGAGGAAAGCTAAACAGTGTGTAAAACTAGCTAAATAAAAATCATGGGAGGACTTTTGTTTAGAGAGAATATAGAAAATAAATATCAAGAAGGTGGCAAAATATTCTGGAGTTTGTTGAAGAAGCTTAGGAATGGATGAAAGAGTGATGTAAAAGCAGTTAGAGATGAAAAAGGCTACAGGAAAACAGGAGAAAAAGATATCCTTGAAGTATGGAGTAATTACTTTGAAAAACTGAACTGCTAAATGAAACAAGCAGTGATGACAGCACAGTGGTAAAAAACACTGACCAGGCATGTAGTCAGGAATGCATATCCATACTTGAAGTAGAAAAACCATCAAAGGCTTGAAATGTGGAAAGGCAGCAGGAGTAGATGATATTCGACCAGAAATGCTGAAGTATGGTGGTATTAAAAGTCTAATGGTGGCTAAACTGCATAATTCAGAAAGCCTGGAAAGAGGGATGAATTCCCGATGATTGGATTAGAGTCTCACATTACCCATATATAAAACGGAAATAAAACTGAATCTGAAAATTACAGAGGTATTTCCCTACTGAATGTTCCTGGCAAGATATATGCATGTATACTAGAGAAACAGTTGAGAAGAATTGTGGAAGAAAAGCTTGGTGAAGAACAAGCTGTATCCAGGCCAAATAGAGGCTGTCAGGATTAGATCTTCACTTTATGACAAATTGTTGAGAAAGCATTTGAAAATAATAAAGATCTGTATTTAAGTTTTGTCAATTTGGATGAGGCATATGACAAGGTGACAAGAGAGAAGCTATGCAATATGATGCAGTTATATGGTGTCAATGGGGAATTATATCAGCAATACTTAGACTCTATTTTAGTTGAAAGTCAGCAGTTAGAATTGAAGGAATTATAGGAAAATGGTTTAACGTTAAATCTAGTATGAGGCAAGGATGTACATTTCCCCTCTGTTATTCATTATCTATATAGATAATATTATGAAGGAAAGTGCTATTAAACCTCATATCAAAATTGGAGTGTTAATGTCAGCTCTTTGCTTTATGCAGATGATGTTATATTTCTTAATCAATCTGCTACAAGTCTACAAGATTCCCTGACTAAATTGAATAGCTGTTGAAATAGATATGGTATGAAGGTCAGCAATAAAAAGACAATGACAATGAAAATAGGCAGATTCAATGAAATTATCAACTGTGTTGTGAATGGAGAACCTCTGGAACAAGTAATACATTTCAACTAGTTAGGCATGATTTTTACTGAAGATGGTAAATTTAATATAGAAATAGACATCAGAATCATCGAAGCTGGTATGGTGGGAAGTGAATTGAATAAATTCATAAGGAATAAGAGAAATTAGGCAGAACACTAAATTAGCTGTATACAAGACAGTGTTCAAACCAGTTTTAAATTATGGATCTGAGAGCTGGGTCAGAAGTAAAACACTTGACCAAAGACTAGAGACTTCTGATATGAGAGTCCTGAGAAAGATTTGAGGCATGATCAGATGGCATTAATGGCAATATCATATAAAAATGAGGATATTATGAAAGAACTTGACATTGTCAGCATCCAGGAATGCATGCATTAGCACAGCTAATCTCAGGTGATATGGTCACTTAAAGAGAATCGGTGAGGAAAGATTAGCAAAACAAGAATTCTCTGCCAGGTTGAAAGGAAAGGACCCAGAGGAAGACTAAGATATAGGTGGATTGATATGGTACAAAGTGCCTTAGACAATAGAAATATAAGATCTGATAATGTTGGAGTCTTGACAAGTAACACACTGATTTGGAGGAAAATTGTAGATAGGAAGTTATTAAGGTTGTAATTTTTACATACAATACTGTCATATGCTGTACACCCCTTGAGAGTACATGGCAGGAATTTGATGATGATGATGATGATGATGAAATATTTCCATAGAGTTTAAGATTTTTTTCAATGTATAAGGAAACTATTGAGGAGAACATTTGCATTATAACAGTTAATAGCGGTCATTTTTCTCTATTAAATGAAAACAAACACAATATGTAAATATTTTATAGAATTTCTGAAAAAATATTTAAAAACTTTGCACATTTTTATTTTTTGTGAAAAACCTATTGAGAACTGGGTCATTTGTTTTATACAGAAATATAGCGATAATTTTCTGTATTAAACTGATATAAATGCAATGTGTAAATGTTCAACAGAATTCCAGAAAAAATATAAAACTTTTATCACATTTTTGTTTTTTCATACAAATCTCTATTAAACTGACATATTCATTAGCATTCTTGAAATAAAACCTAAATGCTCTTAAATTTGCTTAGTAAATTAATTTATGACATAAAGACTATAACTCCAATACACTAAATTAAACATACTGAATGATTTCATTGGCCTACACATAAATTTATGGCATTAAATTTCACTTTGTTCTCATTGTTCTACACATATATGCATTGCATTAAAATAGAAAATTTCCATGAGTCATCATGAGAAAGCTTTTTTCATTCACTTTGGTTTTATTGCATTAAAGTTTGCCAATAATGCTTTAATGATGGAAATTTCCATCTTTAATGCAATAATTATATAGACCAATGAGAACAAAGTGAACTTGCATGCAGGAAATATTTTTCAACCAAAGAAATCATTCTGTGTCAAGATTTAGATAGTGTATGTTGGAGATATAATTTTAAGCTAGAATAAAGTCAGCATATGGAGGTAAATCAATATTTTACTAAATAAATGAAATTTTAGATAGGTTCTATTAAATTATGTCTAAATATTCAATAGAATTGCTATTCTCAAGTTTTAATATTAGTAATGTGCAGTTTTTTCACCATAGAAAATTTTGCATTACACCATTTATACCGGTCTTTTTTTGTCTATTAAACGGTACAACACAATACCTAAATTCTTCATAGAATGAGAGTTATTGCTGTTTTAATGTTTAAACTTTTTTCTTATTTACAAATATCCATACATTACAGAAATGTGTACTTTATAGATTGTTATAGGGGTCGTAATTATCTATTACAATGATATAAAAATACTGTCAAACGGTCGCAATTTTCACATAAAAAAGGTCTAAATATTTCCAAAGAGTTAATTTTTAACAATTTATAAGAAAACAATTGAGAAGCAGAACATTTGCATTATACAGTTAATAGCGGTTATTTTTCTTTATTAAAAACGTATACAAATTCAATATCTAAATATATCATAGAATTGCTGAAAAAATAATTAAAATTTACCATATTTTTATTTTTTGTTAAAAAAACTATTGAGGTGAGGGTCATTTCTTTATACTCTATTATAGCAGTAAGTTATCTCTATTAAACTCACATAAATGCAATGTCTAAATGTTCAAAGGAATTCCAGAAAAAAATATGAAACCTTTATCACATTTTTGTTTTTTATACAAATCTCTATTATTCTGACATATTCAATAGCTTTCTTGAAATAAAACCTAAATGCTGTTACCTTTTTCTTAGTAAATCAATTTATGACATAAACACACTATATCTCCAACACACTAAATAAAACACACTATATATCCAATGCACTACATACACTGTCTAAGTCTTGCCACTCAATGAATTCATTGGTCTAAACATACATTTATTGCATTAAAGTAGGAAATTTCCATGACTCATCAAGACAAAGCATTTTTTACATTCATTTTGTTCTTTATTGCAGTAAATTTGGAAATTTTCTCAATAATGCTTTGTCATCGGTCTACACATACAATTATTGCATTAAAGCAGAAAATTTCCATTCATATTGTTCCATTTTTTCCATTCACCTTTTTCTTTATTGCATTAAAGGTGGCCAATAAGTCATTAATATGGAAATTTCCATCTTTAATGCAATTAATATGTAGACCAATGAGAACAAAGTGAATTTTAATGCAGGAAATATTTTAAACCAATGAAATCATTCAGTGGCAAGACTTAGACAGTGTATGTTGGAGTACAGTGTTAAGCTAGAGTAAAGTCAGGATATGGAGTAAGTCAATTTTTACTAAATAATTGAAATTTTAGATATGTTCTATTAAATGATGTCTATATATTCAATAGAATTCCTATTATTAAGGTTTAATATTAGAAATGTGCGGTTTTAATTCACGATAGAAATTTTTGCATTAAGGTATTTTATAGTGGTCATTTTTCTCTATTAACCATGGTACCGGCCAAGACGTCTATAGACGTTCAAGTTATCATGGATGCAAAGTGCTTATTAAATTTGTAATCTCATTGATATTACCTTAAATATATGATGGATACAAAGTGTACACAGATGTGTATATGATCCATAAATGCTGGTAAGGTTGTTAAACAACACAAACATAATACCTAAATTCTTCATTGAATGATAGTTATTGATGTTTTAATGTGTTTCATTTTTTATTTTTTTACAATTTCCATACATGACAGAAACGTGTTCGTTAGAGATTATTATAGCGGTCGTACTTCCCTATTAAAGTGATATAAATATAATGTCAAGCGGTCGGAATTTTTACATAAAATATCAGGTCAAATTACTTCCATAAAGTTAAAGATTTTTTCAATTTATAAGAAAACTATTGAGAAGGGGAGCATTTGCATTATACCAGTTAATAGCAGTCATTTTTCTCTATTAAAGGAATAGAAAGCCAATATGTAAATATTTGAAGAATTTTTAAAAAAATATTTAAAAATTTAGCACATTTTTATTTTTCGTGAAAAACCTATTGAGGATGGGGTCAATTGTTTTAAAAATCTTATACCAGTAATTTCACTCTATTAAACTGACATAAACACAATCTATAAATATTCAACAGAATTCCAGAAAAAAATATAAAACATTTATCACATTTTTTATACCAATCTCTATTAAACTGTCATATTCATTAGGATTCTTGAAATATAATATATATGCTCTTTCATTTTCTTCGTAAATAACTTTATGACATAAACTCAATATATCTCCAACACACTACATGCACTGTCTAAGTCTTGCCACTGAAAGATTTCATTGCTCTACACATACGTTTATTGCATGAAAGTAGGAAATTTCCATGAGTCATCAAGACAAAGCATTTTTTCCATTCACTGTGTTCTTTATTGCATTAAAATTGGCCAATAATGTTTTGATGATGGAAATTTCCATCTTTAATACAATAAACATGTAGACCAATGAGAACAAAGTGAACTTTAATGCAGGAAGTATTTTTAGACCAAAGAAATCATTCAGTGGCAAGACTTAGACAGTGTATGTTGGAGATATAGAGTGAAACTAGAGTAAAGTCAGCATATTGGGCTAAGTCATTTTTTAATAAATAAATGAAATTAGAGATATTTTCTATTAAATGATGTCTAAGTATTCAATAGAATTCCTATTATCTAGGTTTAATATTAGAAATGTGTGATTTTCATTCAAGATAGAAATTTTTGCATTACACCATTTTATACCGGTCATCTCTCTCTATTAAACAGTACAAAGTCAATACCTAAATTCTTCATAGAATGCAAGTTATTGATGTTTTACTGTTTTTCCATTTTTACTTTTTTAGAAATATATATGCATGATAAACTTGTTCGTTATAGATTATTATAACGGTCGTAATAATCTCTAATCCATAACCTATTAAAATGATATAAAATAATGTCGGATTTTCACATAAAAATGTCTGAATATTTACATATTGTTAATAATTGTTTTGAATTTATAAGAAAACTATTGAGAAAGGGAACGTTTGCTTATACCAGTTAATAGCGGTTATTTTTCTCTATTAAATGTATACAAACACAATATCTAAATATTTAATAGAATTTCTGAAAAAATATTTAAATATTTAACAATTTTTTATTTTTTATGAACAAACTATTGAGGAGGGATCATTTGTTTTATACAATGTTATAGCGGTAATTTTTCGCTATTAAACTGACATAAATGCCATGTCTAAGAGCACAAGCTGATTTACCAGGAACTATCGATATGCTTTCTTCTTTTCCTTGACTGTGTCTTTAACTTCCTATATCCAGCATGGAGTTCTCAATTTTCTATCCTTACAGAAAACCTCATCACATTCCTTTCAGGCTGTATCAATCAGTTTTCTTCATGATTTACCACTGAAACTTCAAAGTTTGCTTCTTGTTTTTAAACTCTTTCACTTTTTATTCAGTGATGTTTGTGTATTTGAGTCTATGGTAAACCTCAGAAAACTGCTCTACTTTGATTTGTATAAAAACTTTCTTATGCAGTTTTTTTGATATGAAATTCGATTTTTTCATGCACATAACAAGATGATGATCACTTCCTATTTAAAATTCTCTATGGTCTTAACTTTTCACAACTCCAGACACACATTGAAACATCTATCCCATGGCTGTGCAACTCGTGACATGGACATCTATTTCTTTACAGCTCCCCATTTTTCTTAGTTGTCACTGCAGTGGGAACAAAAAGAATAAGCTTTCTTTTCTCTCGAATATATGGCCTTCTTCGTTTCTCACATTGGAAATACGGAACATAAATTCCGCTCACTTTTGTTTCCATGTTGTGATCTTTCAGATATAAATCCAATCTCGCCACTCAGGAAAACACCATGAAATCCCTACAAAAGAATTCTCGAAGGAATCTTCTAGAACAGAATCAAAACCACTCCCAAAAAAGCCTCGTTGGGGGGTTCCAACTCTTTTATACCTGCTCTCCTAATGGCACTCTTTTTAACCTCTTTTCTCCACTCCCACTATTTGTTTTTACTTCACCGACCAATTAGGGTGGTGTTTTTCTGCCAAACGTCATTTGATCAGCGAGCCAATAATGATGTCTCAATCCGGGAATTGGCCCTGAATGATAGTATGTTGTTTCCTTTTGATAGCCTCTAATTTAATCCCCTTTCCAAACTTTTTCTAAGAACATACTTAATAACTTAATCTCTAGCCTCCCACATACCATCACTTATGACTAATCATTTTCTGTCTTATTGATTTAAATTTTCTAATTTTAAATCATATCAAAATATTAATATATTCTTTCTTTTAATAGTTAGTTTAACAAACACCTTTATTTTTAATATATTTTATTGGATGCAAGAATCTTTCTTTTTCTTTTAATTAATTCAACGATTATTTTTTATGCAGGGTTTTAATTAATTTTATTTATTCTTCATGTTACACCATGATAGCTGAGAATTCTACATTCTTAAGATATCAGGCATAACGACACACACACAATACCTAAATTCTTCATAGAATGAGAGTTATTGATGTTTTAATGTTTTACCTTTTAATTTTTTTACAAACATCCATACATGACAGAAATGTGAGCTTTATAGATTGTTATAGAGGTCGTAATTCTCTATTAAACTGATATAAAAATAATGTCAAGCAGTCGCAATTTTCACATAAAATAGGTCTAAATATTTCCATAGAGTTAACGATTTTTTCAATTTATAAGAAAACTATTAGATGCGGACCATTTGCACTATACAGTTAATATCGGTCATTTTTCTCTATTAAACGAATACAAAATAAATATCTAAATATATATTGTAGAATTTTTGAAAAAATATTTAAATTTTAGGATATTTTTCTTTTTTGTGAAAAACCTATTGAGGTGAGGGTGATTTGTTTTATACTCTGTTATAGCAGTAATTTTTCTCTATTAACCACGCTACCGGCCAAGACGTCTATAGATGTTCACTTTATCATGGATGCGAAGTGCTTATTAAAATTTTAATACCATTGTTGTAACAATGAAATATATGATGGATACGAAGCGTATGCGGATACGTATTTGATCCACAATGGCCTGTAAGGTGGTTAAACTGACAAAAATGCAATGTCTAAATGTTCAAAAGAATTACAGAAAAAAACAATTATCACATTTTTGTTTTATTTTATACAAATCTCTATTAAACTGACATGTTCATTAGTATTCTCGAAATAAAACATAAATGCTGTTACCTTTTTCTTAGTAAATCAATTTATGACATAAACACACTATATCTCCAACACACTAAATGAAACCCACTATATATCTGACACACTACATACACTGTCTAAATCTTGCCACTGAATGATTTCATTGGTCTACACATAGATTTATTGCATTAAAGTTCCCTTTGTTCTCATTAGTCTACACATACTTTTATTGCATTAAAGTAGGAAATTTCCATGAGTCATCATGACAAAGCATTTTTTCCATTCAATTTTTTCTTTATTGCATTAAATTTGGTAATTTTCTCAATATATTTCCTGGTCTAAAAATATTTTCTGCAATAAAGTCCACTTTGTTCTCAATAGAACAAACTTAACTTTAAGGGAGGAAATATTTTTAGACCAATGAAATCGTTCAGTGGCAAGACTTAGACAGTGTATATTGGAGATATAGTGTTAAGCTAGAGTAAAGTTAGCCTATGGAAAATAAATTTATTACTAAATAAATGAAATTTTAGATATGTTCTATTAAATTATATTCAATACAATTCCTGTTATCAAGGTTTAATATTAGAAATGTGCAGTTTAATTCATGATAAAAATTTTTGCATTACACCATTTATGGCAGTCATTAAACAATACAAACAAAATACCTTAATTCTTCATAGAATGAGAATTATTGATGTTTAATAATTTTTCCTTTTTATTTTTTTTTGAAATATCCATACATGACAGAAACTTATTGTTTATCGATTTATAGCGGTCGTAATTCCCTATTAATTTATGTAATAGTATCAAGCAGTGAGATTTTCTCATAAAACGGAAGTCTAAATATTTCCATGGGGTGCTTAAGGGGTAAAACTGTATAACTGAGAGGAGACTTACACATAGCCTTTAAAGGAATGTGGAGAATCGACCAGGGCTTCTTTCCTAATGCCCAATCCTCACCTTCTCATGGTGCACCCTGTTGGGTGTCTACTTTGATACTGAAAAAACGAGGATGGGCTGCCACTTTGGGTTTAGCAGACCAAATTTTATTCTTATTTGTTAAACCAAAATAAAAAAATGATGGTACAGCATGACAAAATTTCATGCTGTCTGGGGCATCGCCTGGTTAAACAAGGCGCCCATTGTTTTTGCCAGGGAACCAGGGTGAACAGTAAAAATTCAGCTACTTGAACAAATATCTAAACAAATCCCAACTCAACATCACCAGAGTTATACATTGGTACCAAAAATAAGATGCCTGAATAGCAAAGAAATTGAGCTAGCTGAGGAATTAGATAAGTACCAGATCGGCATAATAGGGGTGGCTGAAACAATAAAAACCAAAACTGGCGAGATCTTTCTGTGCAATAAATACAAAATGTTATATATTCATGCAAAGACAATCAAGGAAAAGAAGGAGTAGCCATAATATTGAACACAAAATACGAGGCTAATATTCTTGAATGGCAGTCAGTCTCAAGTAGAGTACTGTGGGCAAATATGAGAATGGGGAACTGGACAATGAGACTTATTTGTGCCGATGGTCTCACAGAAGGTTCTACTAAGGTAGAAGTGGAGGAATTTTTTGACACTTTAGAAAATGCAACAGATTCGATGAAAAAGGAAAAGTGGGTCCTTGTTGGGGTTCTAAATAGCAGAGTAGGAAATGATTGTGAGACATACAAAAATATTTTAGGAAAATTTGGAGTAGGTTAAGTTAGGTTAGGTTAAGTTAGGTTAGGTACTGGGGTAAAGGTTTCTTTAGGAATTTTTACGTTTTTTTATATGCATTTAACATCCTAATGTTTCCTTACATGAGTTATTGAGGTAATGTTACATTAGGTACAATTACTGAGGTAATGTTACATTAGGTACAATTACTGAGGTAATGTTACATTAGGTACAATTACTGAGGTAATGTTATTTTAGACATGATTAATGAGGAAATGCTACTTATAGACCCATTTACTGAGGTAATGTTACATTAGGTACAATTACTGAGGTAATGTTACTTTAGACATGATTACTCAGGTAATGTTACATTAGACACAATTAATGAGGTAATATTACATTAGGTACAATTACTGAGGTAATGTTACTTTAGACACGATTACTGAGATAATGTTACATTAGGTACAATTACTGAGATATTGTAATATTAGGTACAATTAATGAGGTAATGGAACATTAGGTACAATTACTGAGGTTATGTTACATTAGGTACCATTTCTGAGGTAATGGTACCTAATGACAATGAACAACCTAATGTTTCCTTATGAACAATTAGCAGTGTAACATTTTGTTAGGTACATTCACAGGGTAATATTTCGTTAGTTACAGGTTAATATTTTGTTAGGTACATTGAAAGGGTAATAAATTGTTAGGTACATTTCGCAGTGTAATATCTCGTTATGTACATTGAAAGGGTAATAAATTGTTAGGTACATTTCGCAGTGTAATATCTCGTTATGTACATTTTGCAGTGTAATATTTCGTTACGTACATTTTGCAGTGTAATATTTTGTTATGTACATTTCACAGAGTAATGTTTTGTTAGGTACATTTCACAGAGTAATGTTTTGTTAGGTACATTTCAGAGACTATGGTTTTGTTAACCTAAGTTGTCTCAACCTAAATCGGATTAACCTAAGTTGTCTCAACTTAAATCAGATTAACCTAAGTTCTCTCAACCTAAATCAGATTAACCTAATTTGTCTCAACAAAACTGGATTAACGTAAGTTGTCTCAACCTAAATCAGATTAACCTAAGTTGTCTCAACCTAAATCGGATTAACCTAAGTTGTCTCAACCTAAAGCGGATTAACCTCTCAACCTAAATCAGATTAACCTCTCAACCTAAATCGGAGTAGCTTCTCGACCTAAATCGGATTAACCTAAGTTTCATTGGTATGATTACTCATATTATGTTTTGTTAGGTTAGCCTCAGATTTAATTAGGTACACTTTATAGCATAAGGTTTCATTAGGTCAGTTATGTTACATACGTCTCTGTTGTTTTTGATGGTTTACACGTATTTTCAATTACACTTATTTTACACAAATGAACAAACGTTACATTACTCTAATAAGAAAACACAAAAAAGCCTCTATTAACAAAAACGCCACTATTTATTTATTCTGTACTAATAATTACTGTGCCATTTATCATGTACATGTATATTAACAAAGAACAGCAGTTATTCTTAGATGCTGACCTTGAACAGCCTTCTCTGTGCTGACATTGGGATGCAGGAGATTAATGCCCTTCCTTGCATAGTATAATACTGTGCAATTTTACCAGGCTCTAGACATTAGTTTAACTGTAAGAACAGCAGTTATTCTTAGATGCCGACCTTGAACAGCCTTCTCTGTCCTAACATTGGAATGCAGCAGACTAACAACCTTCCTTGCATAGTATACTACTGGGCAATTTTACTAGGCTCTAGACATTAGTGTAGCTGTCATATTCCCAGATTGCTCAGTTGTCTGGACATTCTCCACAAAGTAAGTAAAATTTTTTGTCTCGCTAATGTGAAAGAACTAAAATTTCATTACTTAACTAATTTTTATTTTTTACATTTTAGGGGTAAATGATGAATTCCAACAATCCTTTACCAAGTGACAGTGAAAATGTTACTCAAATTCAAGTCTACTTTGATGGAAAACCCCTGTCAACATCTACTGATAGAGATAGAGTGAATCCACACCCAATTACTACTAGTACATCTCTATTAGAGAATCATGAATTATCAGATAATGAAGAATTTATGGATACAATGACATCACAGAAAAGAAAAGATCTTCAAGTAGTAGCTCTGTTGAGATCTTCGAACTAAAGAAAAAAAATTCCTGTTATCAATCTCTCATCAGACAGTGAAGAAGAACAATATGAAGCCTTCAGGAAAAAATTCTTCTGATTTATAATGGGGTGGAGTTCATGACACAATCAGATTCACAATCTTCTGGATCTTAATTTATGTCAATGTCCTTGTGCAATGTAAACATGTATTATTTGTATTTTTTGTTAATAAACAAGAATAAATACATGCTTTGTCTTAACATGTATTAAAAATACATGGTAAGACAAACAAAAAAACCTTAAACAATAATAAAATAGATGTTCAAAAAAAACGAAAAGTACTACAATGTACTACAATCAAACATTATGTTACCAAGGTAACATAATGTTTAATTTAACTCCATCTATATGTAAACAAATGTTATGTTAACCTAATATACATTAACCTTCCTACCGGCTAGGACGTCTATAGACGTCCAACTAAATCTGGATAAGATTCAGCCCACCTGTTTAAAGAACCTGGATAAGAAGTGCAATTTGACTGTCATGTCCATTAGAAGGTGTGATAAACCCTCATGCTGAAGAGAAAGGTTAATCGGATTATCTCCTGTTCGTAGCTGCCTCTCAGTTGCCTGTAACAAGAAATGGACTTTCTTGTTCCATGCTGGTGAACTGGATTTTAGTTATATATTATAGACTAAAAATAGAGAAATTATTTATATTTTTGTTTTCTCTTTTTATTGTACAATACAATTTTAATTTCTGGACAAAATAAAGGTCTTGCATAATTTCTTCACTTAACCAATTTAATTTTTTATTTTTTTGTGCTAATTTTTTTCTAATCGCTACTAGACAAAAGATTTTTCTCTGTTCTCGAAGAAATTAATTCACGATAATTATTTGGAATATTCTTTTAAAAAAAGAAAAGAAAACCGGCTGCCAACGTTCCAGGTTATATTAATTTTATTTTTGTACAAAACCATCGAAATCGAATAATACTTAACAGATTTCCTTTAGGACACGCTTGATCAACTTTGCTTTATAGAGAATAACATGAAATTCTTTAATCATATTACTAAATTTTTTCTTCATGTTGTATAGTAATCTGTACTTTCACTTTCTTTGTTTCCTTGTATAATTGGTCATTACAAAATGAAATTAACAGTTATGATTTAAATTTATATTTTCTGCATAATTCAGATATTTTATTCTCTGTAATTTTTAAAGTAAGTGATACATTTGCTTATTTTTATCATTCAAAATATGTATATCAAATGTGAAATTTCATTTCCATATTTTTACAATAGAATTGAACTTTATTTCGCCTCTGATAGTTTAACCCCCCCGTTGCATTACTATCACACACTCGAAAACTGTTATGAAACATAGGTAAAGTTTTTATTTAATTCGTTATTTTTCTCTAGTAATTGTTCCACATAACTTTAATTTTTTGATACTGAAACTATGTGGTGATTATTATAAATTAGCAAATTATAAATCAGACAATATACATATTTCCTGATTATTATAAATCAGGAAATTATGTGATATTCGGATATAGGTGAAATTAATATTTAAAATCACTGTCATCCTTCAAATGCAATATCAGAATAAAGAAAGTGAAAAACCCAAAGTTTCGAAAATACATTTCGAAAGCCCGCTCTCGAAATGTATTGGTCTACAGACTGTATTCTGAACACGCCAATGTTTCGTGATGTTATGACTGAAAAACAATTCAGTCTCATCATGAAGTATTTGCATATTTTCAGAATAATGAGGAATACCATCAGGCAACACATCCTTGCCCAGTCCTCAACAAAATTTATGATTTTCTGATGAAAATCCGTCAAAAATGTAGATCACTCTACATTCCTGAGAGAGACTTGAGTATCGATGAAAGCCTTATGCCATTCAAAGGTAGACTGAAATGTAAGCAGTATATTCCCAAAAAGAAAACGAAGAATGAAGTAAAATTTTTTATGCTTTGCAAATCGGAAAGTGGATATCTTTGGGATTTCAAACCTTATACGGGAAAGCAAACTGTAATCGAGCACGATAAATATTCGGATCTCCCCTTGTCGATGCATGCAGTAATGCAGTTCCTAGACCCTTTACTGGGGAAAGGTTACTGCATTATAATGGATAATTACTATATATGTGTCCTGAACTCGGTGATTTGCTTTTAAAACATCTTACAGATAGTTAAATGCAAAGATATGCCTCCAGATCTGGCTTCAGGAAAGCTATCGAAGGGGGAAATCCGAACTTATCAGCAAGGGAAAGTCTTTGCACTAGGTTGGAAAGACAAAAAAGATGTTTTTCTGCTATCTTCCCTGCACAATCCATCAGCGGAATCCGTGGAGAAGCATGGTTTGAAGAAAGAAAAACCCATTGCTGTGTGTGCATACAACGACACTTTGGGTTGAGTCGACAGGTGCGATCAGCAGCTATCATTCTACTCTGTAATGAGGAAACAGCATAAATATATTACAAAAGAGTGTTTGGACATGTTATTTGAATTTTGAAGTGTTTGGATTTTGTTATTTGGAACAGTTTCCTCCTGTATGAGAAAAAATGTTTGTCTACCATAACATATCTAGAATACAGAATAGAAATTGCGAAAGCATTGCTGCATGCACATGCTCCTTCTTCAGCAAGCAGAAAAACAGGAAATGCTGCCAGACATCTGAGGTTGAATGCTGCTAACTCCAACCATTATGCCGAAAATCTACCACCAAGGCTAATAAAAAAAAAACCTCCACGCAAAATATCAGAAAGGAAACAAAAATCTGGTGCCCTGAGTGTAAAACTGCTTTGTGTGTTTACCCTTGCTTCAAGGTGTTCCACGCTGTTCAAGAATTTTAAATTCTGAACAGTATGAAATAAAAACTGTTTGTTTTCAAGACCATCAAAACAGTCCTTTTCAGGACTACAAATATTGATAGAGGGATACCCGAATGTACTGTTTCTTTTTCATCTTGAAGGCTAATTTTTAAGTTAATTTTATGACACAGAGAAACTGGAAGGAGTATTCCAGGTAAAGTATTTCATCAAAACAATAAAAAATAATGAAATAAAATCTACCCTATATATATATAAAATGATAAGCTTTTTTATGTCATGTTTATCGAAACGTTTTGAAACTCAGGGGCTACCCTGAGTGTCGAGTCTTCAAAATTCAAGTCATCAGAATTCAGGGGCTGAATTCTGATGACTCGAATTATCTTTCGAGTCATCAGAACTTTCGAGTTATCACAATTGAAGGAGAAGTGGTCTACCATACCGGAACACGGGGGGTTGGGCATAGCCCCCCTAGTTAATAAATGAAATATATAAATAATAACAGAAACATTTTCACCTTGCCAACACTCAACATTGATGTGATATCGGTTCCAAATTTCTTGTTTCGGAGATATATATATATATATATATATATAAAATGTAATAAAAATTTCTGCTACAATGAAGTTTGGCAAAATCAACAATATTATTACCACCTTATTTCTGTTTCTCGTGTGGGAGATAAACGGTAAAATGTCACTCTTATACTTATATGAGATGTTATAATGGCAAAAATAGTAAGAAAAAAGTCATTTGCAGTTTCTCTTCAAAACACAAAGAAAGAACATTGTAAATTCAGCCAGAGAAAAAGAAAATACTACATATTTTTCTCCTGTTATCTGATTTTTTTCTTATAATTCAAAGAAGAAATCACTGCATATAACATGAAGTCTGCAGGAGGGAAAAAATCTGGAAATTGGTTGCATTATAACGAATAGAGAAATCATGTCAGAAAAATTATTCACATAATATGCTAATCTCAGCAGACATTTTCTTCTAGATTAGTTATCTAAAGTAACTGAACCTTTGCTACTATTTTACACTAAAAGGAATGGGTATGTTCCCCAGGTGATTCACATATGTAACAGCTGTCTTGCTAACGATTTATGAAATAAATTATCTGAAATATCCGCATATTGCTTAGGTCTATATCCCTCCCCCCAAAAAAGAAGATTATGAAACGCATATGCACCTTTTCTTTTAAAATAATTCAAATCCTCTTTTTCAAGATAATTGTATGATTTAATTTCTAATTTTTGATAATAAAAGTGAAACTGATCATTATAAATTAAACAATTATTTTGGCATAAATAATGTATAAGCATGTAAATGAAATATCAGTATTTCTGTTAGAATATAGGTAATCAACAATCGAAAAGGAAACAAGACATTCTTGACATATTCTGCACTACACCCTGGGGCACTTTAGTGTTCTCCCCTTTCTTCTCAATAGCACTGAGAGTAATAAGCCTTCAACTCTTCCCCCAGCTAAGAGGATATTACCAAGTATTTAGAAGACAGATTATTTCAGAAATAGCTTCCAGCAGCAGAAGAAGTAATATTTAGATTTTTTGTAAAAGAAAAACAAACATAAATAATACTACTGAACTTTCTTTTGTGTGGTATGCATATAAACAATTTTGCATGGTGAAAATGTAGCATATTATTTCTAAAATTTCACATAATTTCAGCGGGCAGTAGAACAGCTGGTTTTAGATTGCATATAAATAGAACAGAATTAGAAGTTTCACAATCCAATCTGATTGCCGTATATCTTTTGTCAAAATGGTAAAATGAAGTATTTGATTTTGAATGCTGTCTAGTAAAGCTTTCAAACCTGTGAGTTCTTGGAGAGGATAAGGAGGGGGGAGCATTAGAAATCTTCAAAAAGAAAAATAATTTTGAATCATTCCGTATATGATATTTTTCACATTATATTTTCAACATATCTACGAGGATATGCACTAGATATTATGGTAATATGCATAATACAAATAAATAAATAAATGATGAAAGCGAAGAATCACTGCTAAAATATCATTGGATATAAATTTTTTATACCAAAAAGACACACAATCGGAAACTGAGTAATGCAATGTAGCATTTTAACATTTTTTTTTTATTTTGTCTTTATGAATAACAAAAAATCGTTTCTAAAACTGAAACGTGATGATCCATATAATGCTATTTCGCTAGAAACGAAAGAAATATGACATATTTATTTCAATAAATATTGTTTAAAAATGTAAATATTTGACATAATATTTTCAAAGCAAACATTTGAAAATTCTGAAATTCGAAAAAAAAATTATTCAATTATTATACGTAAAGTGAAAGATCAATCAGTGCAACTCTTCCGGTGCACTGATTTGTAGTGTTACCAAGTATTTATAAGACGTAGATTATTTCAGAAATAGCTTCCAGCGGCAGAAGAAGTAATATTTAGATTTTTTTAAAAGAAAAACAAACACAAATAATACTACTGAACTTTCTTTTGTGTGGTATGCATATGAACAATTTTGCATGGTGAAAATATAGCATATTATTTCTAAAATTTCACATAATTTCAGTGGGCAGTAGAACAGGTGGTTTTAGATTGCAAATAAATAGAACAGATTTAGAAGCTTCACGATACAATCTGATTGCCATATATCTTTTGTCAAAATGGTAAAATTAAGTAATTGATTTTGAATGCTGTCTAGAAAAGCTTTCAAACCTGTATAGAAATTTAGAGTAGTTATGCAATTCAGTTCCAGGAGAGAATAAGGTGGGGGGAAGCATTAGAAAATCTTCAAAATGAGCAAAAATGTTGAATCATTCCGTATATGATTTTTTCACATTATATTTTCAACATATCTACGAGGTTATGCACTAGATATTATCGTAATATGCATAATACAAATAAATAAATAAATGACGAAGGGGAAGAATCACTGCTAAAATATCATTGGATATAAATTTTTGATACCAAAAAGACACAATCGGAAACCGAGTAAGGCAATTTAGCATTTTAACATTTTTTTTTATTTTGTCTTTATGAATAACAAAAAATCGTTTCTAAATCTGAAATGTGATGATCCATATAATGCTATTTCGCTAGAAACGAAAGAAAAAGGACATATTTATTTCAATAAATATTATTTTAAAATATAAATATTTGACATAATATTTTCAAAGCAAACATTTGAAAATTTTAAAATTCGAACAAAATTTATTCAATTATTATACGTAAAGTGAAAGAACAATCAGTGCATCTCTTCCAGTGCACTGATTTGTAGAATAAAATACACCGAATTCACTATCACTAAATAGATTCATTGCAAAAGCTGATCAGTGGGCATTTCAGGTTTGATTTTTTTTTTGCATATGTGAAAATCTTTCAATTTTTGGGAAGAGACACAATAAATCATTTTAGAGGCAAGAAAGGTCAAATAACTTAGGACAGTAAATGAAATTCTAAGCAACACAATAGATGTAAAGACAGGGGGAGGGGACAAAAAGGTCACTCAGCAAAAGTTAATCCACTAATGGTATAGAATAGCCGTAATGAGATTAACGGCAGAGGACGGTAATTGCATGATAAAAGGTAGAATGCCGATGAAGTTTTGATCCATGAAAAAAGCTAGGGAGTGTTGAATATTTCATCCACACTGGCCAGTTGGGAGGTTAATATAACTGAGGCAAAGCAAAAAATTATAAGTAACAGACAATAAAACCAACAAAAAAACAACAAAAAGTGTCTATATGTAGAAAAATTGTATGATAAAATATTACACATAATAGTAATAATCTTATTTTTCATTCAGTGCGAATAACACCCTTTGTTAGTTTTTTATCCTTATTTTTCGTTAGGTGCATTTAACACTCTAACATTTTGTTAGTTTCATTTAGTACCATAACATTTTGTTATTTCCGTTCATTACTCTAAATTTCATTATGTCTTTTGCTAAGGTTTAGTTAGGTAAAATATAAGAAAAAAACCTTAAACAATAATAAAATAGATGTTCAAAAAAACGAAAGTACTACAATGTACATGAATTAGGGCAACTAGAATAGGTAATTTTTACCTATCCTAGTTGCCCTAATTATGATGGAGTTAAATCAAACATTATGTTACCAAGGTAACATAATGTTTGACTTAACTCCATCTATATGAAAACAAATGATCTGTTAACCTAATATACATTAACATAAATGAGGCAAAGCAAAAAATATATAAGTAACAGACAAGAAAACCAACAAAAAAGTGTCTATTTGTAGAACATTGTATGTTAAAATATTACACATGATAGTAATAACCTTATTTTTCATTAGGTATACCCTAACATTTTGTTAGTTTTAATCTTATTTTTCATTAGGTGCATTTAACACCGTAACATTTTCTTAGTTTCATTTGGTACCTTAACATTTCATTATTTCCATTCAATACCCAAAGATTTGATTATATCCGTTCGTACCTAAAATTTCATTAGTTCCTTTGCTAAGGTTAAGTTAGGTAAAATAAATACCATAAGCTCCAATCAATAGCATAAGGTTTCCTTTGGTACAATTAATGGGGTAACATTTCGTTAGGTGTAACATTTCATTAGGAACAATTAATGGGGTAACATTTTGTTAGGTGTAACATTACATTAGGAACAATTAATGGGGTAACATTTTGTTAGGAAACATTAATGAAGTAACATTTCGTTAGGTACCATTAATGTAATAATATTTCTTTAGGTACAATTAAAGTCGTAACATTTTGTTAGGTACAATTAATGGGGTAACATTTCGTTAGGTGTAACATTTCATTAGGAACAATAAATAGGGTAACAATTCGTTAGGAACCATTAATGAGGTAACATTTTGTTAGGTACAATTACAGTTGTAACATTTTGTTAGGTACAATTAATGGGGTAACATTTCGTTAGGTACAATTACCGTCGTAACATTTCGTTAAGTACAATTAATGGGGTAACATTTTGTTAGGTGCAATTAATGGGGTAACATTTTGTTAGGTCTAAAATTTGCTAGGGAACAATTAATCATGTAACATTTGTTAAGTACATTTAGTGTTGTAACATTTGGTTAGGTACAATTAACAGCCTGAATTTTGTAGGGTACAAATAATGGTATAACATTTCATTAGGTACACTTAATGGAGTAACATTTGGTTAGGAACAATGAACAACCTAATGTTTCCTTAGGAACAATGAACAACCTAATGTTTCCTTAGGAACAATGAACAACCTAATGTTTCCATAGGAACAATTAGTGGTGTAACATTTTGTTAGGTACATTAACAGGGTAATATTTTGTTAGGTACGTTTCACAGTGTAATATTTCGTTAGGTACATTTTGCAGTGTAATATTTTGTTACGTACATTTCACAGAGTAATGTTTTGTTAGGTACATTTCAGAGAGTAATGTTTTGTTAGGTACATTTCAGAGATCGGATTAACCTAAGTTGTCTCAACCTAAATCGGATTAACCTAAGTTGTCTCAACATAATCGAATTAACCTAAGTTGTCTCAACCTAAATCAGATTAAGTTAAGTTTTCTCAGCCTAAATCAGATTGAGAGGTGGTTAACCTCTCAAACTAAATCGGATTAACCTCTCAACCAAATCGGATTAATCTCTCAACAAAATCGGATTAACCTCTCAACCTAAATCGGATTATCCTCTCAACCTAAACTGGATTAACCTCTCAACCTAAATCGGATTAACCTCTCAACCTAAATAGGATTAACCTCTCAACCAAATTGGATTAATCTCTCAACCAAATCGGATTAACCTCTCAACCAAATCGGATTAATCTCTCAACCAAATCGGATTAACCTCTCAACCTAAATCGGATTATCCTCTCAACCTAAATCGGATTAACCTCTCAACCTAAATCGGATTAACCTCTCAACCTAAATAGGATTAACCTCTCAACCAAATTGGATTAATCTCTCAAACAAATCAGATTAACTTCTCAACCTAAATTGGATTAACCTCTCAACCTAATTCATATTAACTTCTCCACCAAAATCATATTAACTTAAGTTGTCTCCACCTTTAAAAAGGATCTGTACTATTCCTATAAATAAATAGGACACTTTTTATATTAATAAGTAATTCTCCCATATATAATATAAACATCACAACATATAATGGATATTGGATAAATAGATGTGAAATATGTGCCTTACTCAATGATATAGTAGTCAAAATAAATATAAGTTGCCTTACTTATTCCCTTATTTCCTTCAAAAAGACACCTATGAGGATGCCAGTTGGATTCTTACCACAAAAATATTTCTCACACAATAATAACTTCTCACAAATAAATTTAGACAAGTGCTACCTATATATATATATATACTTGCTTAGAGCACTAAACAACTGAATAATGTACGAATATGAATATTGCTGGCAGAGAACATTACATTTGTTAATGATTCGGTAAGTTTTTAACTCGTTTACTAGGAAGGCCATTTGATGATAAATATCAAGTTTATTATTGGAATTCCATTCAGTTCAAAAGGAATATATGTGAAAAGAAAACTATTTTAAGACATGTCAGTGTCTTCTGCAATGGTGTTTGGTTTAAGTTGGTAGAATCAAGAGAAGTCTCATTCCTTGATTGGAAAAATGAAGATTATCAACAATTTTATTCTCTTAAATTTCGGTAAATATCAAAAATATGAAACTCGATATGAATGGAATCTCACAAAGAAAATTAAAATTTACTCATTTCAAAAAAGTAGTCGAGTAAATGGCATAAATGTAGAAGTAGAAATGCACAACATAAATAAACGTTTAACTGAATTACCTGTACAATGAAAGTGGTTGTTTTGGATAACACAAAAATATAGTTTGCTATTTACTATTGGTAATTTACTGCCATTTACTGATATTTCTAAGCCAATTGGTAGGTCTGTTTTTCATTTACCTGATAATTTGCATTTAGGTGATTGCTATGTAGCTGCAAAATATGATGGCATTTTAGGTTTCATTAGCTATGATGAATTCAATTCCTATGAGATATGGGAAGATAACAAGCAACATGTTTTTTCACAACCTGTACATAAAGGTATGACATTTAGCTGTGACCGACTAAGTGATGGTACTGTAGTCATTCTGGATGTTTACAGTGTGGAAGGATCCCTTGTTTATAGGAAAAATTTGGAATTTGCCTTTCTTGAATATTTCAGAAATATCTTGAATATTCACTTTACTCATTACAAAATCCATCAATATTCATATAACACAGGGCAGATACCTAAAAACGTGTATGGGCTATCAGATGGAATTATTTATCAAAAATTTGATGACAAAATTTATAAGAAAAATATAGTAAAAACAATCGATTTCTTATACATAAATAAACACATGTATGCAGGAGATTTGAAAATTTATTATGAATCAGCAGATCTTATGGAAGGATACATATATGAATGTACACATGAAAACGAAAAAATAACTGTGATCAAGCAGTGTTTAGATAGAAATCTTCCGAACACTGATCAACAGTTAGAAATGCTAATATATACATTCGATTTTCTATTCATCAATGTGTTCCCATTGTACATCGATGACACTTTTTTATTTAATAGCTAGAAACATTTTTATGCAATGAAATTCTTCCTTTTTATCCAAATATTCATTCACGATATTGAAAATATTTTTGTTTTCACCGAATTGAAATCGAAAAAATCTTACCAAATTCCATCATTGTTGGACAAAACGATTAAACGAAAAATGACATCGAGGAGTATATGTGGAGGCGCATTCTGATCATACACATTTCTCACAATTACATGTATTGAATTAATATTTTCAAAGAAAGACCCTACAACCATTTCTGTTGCTGTGTCAAAAATTCTGAAAGGAAATTGTTTAATGTCAGCACTGAAGAATGCATGTAAAACATCTTTACAAATTTTCACTATGATTTCTGATAGTCGATCATGAGGGTGATGCATAATATAAGCCATTAGATGATAATCTGATAACCAGTTTTATGGATCGACGCTATGAATAAAATTCAAATCAAAGTTAAAGGGTGAAATAGAACGTCCCAATGACTGGCATTTTATTCTATATATGGTGTCTTCAGGAACCACTGTAATTTTTTTCTTTGCTCTTTAAAAAAAGTTGTGTTGCATTTATCCAAAATTGGACATTAGGATTATCGACAATAGGGAGAATATCATCATTATTGATCATCTATAAAAGGAGATCTGAGTTTTTTTCATATTTCACATTTTGACCTACAATAAACTGTTTCAAAATGCGAATTTCACGAACATAAGTAATTCCTTTAGACATCGACTCCAAACAATTATACATAAAGAGATTTGAACACACGCCATAATCTAAGTAATTTTTACATTCTACTGTCAATTTGTGAAAACGTTTTCTGTAATGAAAGTTGTAAATTTTAAATAACGTCTTCTTAAAATGTTAATTTTATGACAAGTGAAAAATTTCTTGTTACCCTGTTTCACGTGGTCAATGATGAGGTGAAGGTCTCGTTCGATGTCGCTCAAAGGTGATATTTCGATTTTTGGCAACATTTGATGATGATATTTACTGATTACTATTGTTGCAGCTAGAGTCAACTCTTCTCCGATTTTTTGTTTACCTAATAAATACCGTGCGACTTGCTCTCCTGTTTTTACAGAATCATAAAAATGTGATTCGCTTTTCAATAATTGTTTGATTTTAGAAACTGCTTGATTGTAATTGTCTACATTTAGCAGGGTTATGATAGAGTTCATGCTTTTTTACTATAATGCCGTTTAAATAAAATATATTCCAGTACCTTGTTTGATGACCCATAAAATACTATATGTATCTCTGATATATACAACAATATAAAAAATAACATAAGAATGCAAATAAAAGAAAGAAGATCATTTTATCATTTATTATTAAAGGGAACATCCAATCTCCATTATTATTGTCTGAAGAGTTGGGATCAGTTCATCTTCTGAAGATATAAAAAGTTGTAAGACTTCTACTGTGAAATTATTGTTCGGAATTTCAAATTTACCTAATTTTTCTGCATAATGTTCTACAAATTTGTAAAACAATTTTGTCAAGTGTATGGATTTGCCTTTAACTAATTTCATTTTTGTATCAATGTTTTTAGCAATAATGTGATATGCAGACAGAAATCCATAATACTGGTAATATTGGGAAATATCATGTATGGAAAAATTTGACTGATGGTAAATTTTTTCATCTCAGCAAATTTTTTTTCACTCTTAGTAATAATTTCTCCCACTTTCCCAATTTTTTCTATTAAATCTAATGAAATTAAATCAACACATTGACCATTGCTTATTTGTTTCAATGTATGAAATATGGCAGTGTTATTTTTATAATTAATCAGTTTTTCTATTTTTGCAACGTACTGATCTTACAAGGGATGTTTGACAGAAAATATCTGCTACATGATCTGTACATAAAATGTGAAATAATATCAGAAAGAGCATTCAAATTGTCTCCACACAAAAATGCAAACACATTCACAAATACAGCATCAAACTGCACAATGTATTTTCCATATCGATCTTGCATCTCTTGTATAATGGTGCACACATATTCATAAAGGTGACATGGAGACTGCCACACTAAATGCTCAATTGTTAGCAAATCTTTGTCATATTCACTGTCAAATATTTTCACATATGTCGACAAAATCATAATGTAAAATTCAACAAAACTTACCTTTTCGGTAAGTAACCCATTCAACTGATTTACAATTGAAGATATAATAAAATACAAATATTTATCATCAAAATGTATGTTTTCGATAATAGATATATATAGATTAACAAATTTCTTGAACAATCATTTGTTTAGGCTCTGTTCAGGATTAAACATATCCTGAGGATATATGTTGAATTAATGGTTAATATTAAAATATTAATAATAAAAGAATTCATCAAAATCATCAAAATCGCCTAGTCTATAGCTCCCAAGGTAATAAAACGTTCGATTTGGATCAACAGCAATATCATAAAATGGAAGGACTTCTTTTTTCGATTCGTCAGAATAGTTTTTTAATCCATCCATTTCTATGTACTGTACTGACTATCTCAATTCACCATAATTTTCTATTCTAATGCCATTAGATTGATACCTTCCTGTGTTCTTTTAGTGTATCATGAATTGATTTAATATGAAATGTGCATAATATTGCTCAAAGCGATTAGCTTCATTCCACTTGCACATGGGATAAAAGAAAACTACATTGGTCTCATCAAGTTGCTCACTATCTGGTTTGATAAGTTCTGTAAGGAACCTCGTCACAGTTGACAACTTTAAATGTGGTGTGTTTATCTGAACACACAGGTTGTCTAAACCTATCTGGTACACAGAAATGAGATAGAAACCTTTTCCATTCGTATTTTTATGTAAGACATAATTAAAATAGTTATTTGGCCATGGATCTTTGATGTAACACAAGTCTGCTGAGGCTAGTGGTTGAAACCTCACATTCAATTTCTCAGATGCATTTGGATAAACTACAAAACACTTTGGTTTTACAGAATCAATGTAAAAATAACATTCCAAGAAAACTTCAACATTGTGATCAGCTTCTTTCTTGAAAACATTTATGCAACCATTGTAATAGTCGACAGTTGAATCTTCTGACAGGTAAAGAGAAACTCCAACCTTTCCATATCGAGCATCAGAAACACAATGTCCATTTGGTAATTGTTTCGTGTGTTTAAGTGTGACACCAGTAAGAACATCAAACCTGCAAGGTTCAACAACACAATGAGGTATATGATCTACTTCTTTCTGAACATAATATTCTGGACACACACATTTATCGAGATCTTCTAAATAGCTACCTGGATGACAGTGATCAGCATCATCTTCAGATTTTAAACTGCAAAAAGGACCCCAAGCCTCACTTCTATCTGATTGCATTGATACTTTACATTGGCACACACGATGAGGATATGGATCTACATTTAATGAGATCAAATGGTTATATTCACCACAAGCAACGTTGATATTGCAATCATCAAATGGCCACTTTTGAGTAAACAAATGTGGATATATACAATGGCATATGCAATGGAACAAGTTTTGCTTTATTCTGATCAAATGCCAATTTCTAGTGTACGGATTGCAAGTGTCTCTTTCTCTGTCTACCAATATGCATATTCTGTCTTTTTTCGAAAGAGACAAATCAACATTTCTTTTTGGTATGCCATCAACTTCATAAATTTTAGTGGGTACTGAAATCGGTTCACATTTATAGTTGTCTTCTGTACATGATTTGCAAATGTCGTACTTGTCTTTTGTGTTACAATAAACAGGTTCGAATTGTAAAGGATTGCACTGATATTTTATACCTTTTATAATTTCAACTGGTTCATATGTGATATCTTCCCATTTTGTCATTGTAATGGGGAACACCAATAAAATTATTCCAATAATAAAAAGAATATTAAGCAGTATCATTTTTAGCTGACTTTAATCCATGGAAATTCAATTTCATTTTTCATGATATCTGCTTTTGTTAATTTTTTATAATGTAAATTAAAATACATGGTCCTTTCGAAATTTTTAAAAATAAAAAACTTCCCCAATACACAAAAAACGATTTAAATAAAAACACTTCAGGAAGAAAGAGAAACATTTACTACTTTGTTTAGCATGAATGAACAAGAATTGATGTATGAAGAGCTTTGTGAGGCATGGAGTGAACAACAGCAAAAATTTAAAAATAAAAAAGACATATGTAATTATACCAGAGGTGAAAGAATTACTTTTATGAGACAGACCTGGCGAAGTGATGAAATGTTGACCGTGTTTCAGTGGTGCACATGTTGCAAAAAAATTGTGAAAATCGGCTAATTAATTTCATTAACTCTATTAATAATGTGATTGCATAATGGTGTTAACACTGTATCGAATTCATCACTATAATCATCTAACGTTTCAAAGAGTGACTTATCCTTTTGACATATTAAACTGTGAAATACGTCTGAGTTATCATCTCCTTCGAACCAACACTGTTGCCATCTTTTCTTGGGAATGTTGAACAGGTTTCTCATCAAAATCAAAATAAATTCCGGTCGTTTTTTAATCATAAATCGTTTCCATTTTTTAGCATTCATGGGCGTTTGTCTTCCAGGAAAACCCCAATTTCTGCCAATATGGGATAGCAGTTTGTGAAGAAAAATTTCATCTCATCTAAATTTGATATAAAATTGGAGAATAACCAGGTTATTTCCGATACGATTATCGATAATCCCACATACATGGAGAGGGCATTTTTTGGTTTACTCAGAGGAAAAGATGGCATATCAAATATGGCAATCATTGCTCCATTAGGATCAAGAAACCATGATCAATATTTCAATACAAGTGGCATAATGTTAGTTAGCTTAAGCATACGATAAAATTGCATTGGTAAATCACAAGACAGCATTTCATTATTGATTGCTTTCCACACTGCCGAACGACCAAATGCATACAAACAATGGACATCTCTATTAATCTAGATACATTTTCTGTTTGGATGGTAGATGTAAAAATTTGTTTTTCAATCATTATTTTTGAAGCCATTTACATATTTGATAGTGTTTGACACTGCACTGTTTATAGGATCCATGTTGATATGCATTATAGATATTGACAAAACTCTAGGAAAGTTCGATGGTACTTATTTTGTTTTTGCGACCACACATTGATTTATTCATAATGTATATTATTATTTGGATGCAAGATAATTATTTGAAGTTTAGGTACAAAATCATATGTAGATAAAATAATTAACGAGGACATTCCAATATTAGGAGAATATACTCATAGCGTTTGTGCCCGTGATCAGTGTAAAGACTCACTTCGTTTATATGGATGGTGTAAACATTCGCCATTTGTACATCAACTGTTTCCAAACAATGTGTTTACTGTAGTGATAGATGATAGAGTAAGCGAATATATGGACAATAATTATGATGTGCACATCCAAATTGCTCTGCAGAATACTGAAAATTATGATGACAAAGAACTCTTGAGAGCTTTAAACATTATCGTCGACAACATTCTGCCTAAAAATTAAGAGAAGAATGGTTGAAACGTTGATGTATGAAACTGCACTTACATTAAAGGATTTTTTAAATGTTATTGTTGATAATGTCAAAGAAAACACTAAAAAGTTTCTCCTTTCTCATCTGGATGGACTGTTTTCCAATTGGGACAAATTATGGCCAGAAATGAAATCTTTACTAAACAATGGCGATATGTTGGTAGAAAAATTTATACAGATAATTGGGTTTCCTGGTGTAAAGTCTTTTGCCGAACACATCATTTTAAATTATCCAGTATGCATACATCGCTAATTTGAAACATGCTAAAGAATTAATAACAAAGGGATGTTAACAGTAACTTTTCTCCTTTTTAGCTTCATTTATTCGTTACTTGTATGGATTTATGAATCTCCAAATGCATTAGAAGGAAATTACAAACAGCATTTTGTGATAATTAGTGTGTTAGGAATCCCAGCGCTCTTCAGTTTTCTATTTAGCAATTTTTTTTACAAATATCAAAAGAGCAAAAAAAGCTAAACGAAATTATTGCCAAGATGCAGAAAACTATATAAAGCAATGACACGCTATGAAATTTTAATTTAATTTAGAGATGTCTTACAATCAATTGGTGAAACAGGTATTAGAAAACGATGTCATTCATGAAGAAATAGAATTTATCACATCGTCTACCCCAACTGTGGTCAACTTGCTAACAGATTACTGGAGAGAAGATCTAGAGTGCATATTAGCATATTACAATCCAACGAAGAATAGAAAATCAAACAAAAACATTAAAGATAAAATTTGTGATGTTACGCATTTGATGTCGTTAACATACTCACAATTTTACATGGTTGTTGGTTATTTCTATTTCCAAGAGGTTAACAATTATTTTCTGTTTTTACATCAAATCAATATCCCCAATAGGAGGATTCCCAATAGGTGTGATCGCCAACACTGTGGAAGGAAGGGACATGAAAGTTTTCAGCTAAATAAGTATTTTTTACCAAATTGCAATGACTCATGTATTCAGTGTAAACGTTTAGTGGCTAATAATTATCTGTATCCTGGTAATAGAGTTTTCACCACTAGCTTAAAGTATTTTGATGGCAAACAAAATATATGTTCCCAATGAGTGGGATGAAACACTTTTAAATCAGCAACGTTAGCAGTAGCCATATTGAGGATAGAAAAACTCATAACTTGGAAAAACGATGAAGAATATAAGTTGATGGGAAGTTGTCAACATACAGTATTTATACCAGATTTGCATTAAAATATAATCCAAATGTGAATTTTGCAAAACTCAATGATCCTTTGCTTTTGCCCAACTCTGTTGATATGATTCCTGATGAAAAAATCATGGATGTACCAAAACATGTAAAACTTTCTGCAACTATTATGGAAATAATGTCGTAATTTGTAAGCACCTATATAAATAAAGTGATTGCATAGCACTTTTTATCAAAGTTTTGAATGCTCTATTAGAATTAAACTTGGTAAACAAAGTAACCGACAAAGTGGATATCCCCGAACATGTATATCGAATATTCAATATGAAGGGTGGTGATTATTATGTCATGCCTATAAATTACTTGGGATTTATAAAAAATTATTTACATCTAGCTTGCTTGCACATATTTCATCTGACTGTTGAATTGTACAGTTTGCAAACACATAACTTGATATTTGATATTGACATAAAAGGTTCAACTGTACTTAGTAACGTTTCATGCTACCTCGATAAATATTTCATTCGTTGCATTATGAATGTGTTTAATCTTTCTCATAATTTTTCATTTATCATTGCAATGAAATCGGGTGGAAAACTTGGACTTCAATATACACTTCCCTGAAATCTTATTAAAGTTTGAAGATTATTCGATATTGTGTTAAGATCTTCAAAACTCATTAACTCAATCTATTAAAGTGCAGGGAGATGAAAATGAGACTGTGTTCAAGTTTGACATTCCAAAAAATTTTAATTTGAGTGAATCTCTAAAAGTTCATCAAGAATCATGCTATTGAGCATGCACCATTATAATTATACACAATTCAGAGATAATCAAGATTGTTTGTACAGAAAGTTATTTCTATGATACGTTTCAAATTGCCAAACAGAAGTTGAAAACAGGGAAAGATGGGACTTTTGCAAAACATATTCTAGCCAAACATCCAAACATGCTGATGCAAGATATGAGTTTGTACCTCGTGCCATTAATAGCCAATAAACCATGTAAAACTCTGCTCATTGGATACAAAACTACAATTTCTCATCTGCTTAATGACAGGTTAAGAGAAATTGCCAATTTCCACCTGATCAGTGAACGAGGACAAGAAAAAATGTGGATATACAAAGAATATCAGATAAAGGTATTTAAAGATCAGCAAAACAAAACGTTAGCGAATTTTTGCAAAATTAATCGAAACAATACACGCGATGTGGACACAAACAATTTCACTGTAAAACGATGGATGAAACGAGAAAGGGAGACAATCGACGATAATGCCCCATTACTCTATTTATGAATATTAACGAAAGATTACAATTGATGAATAAATATTTACAGAAAACAGAAAATCCTTTAATTGAAATAATGGAGAATGATGAAGGATTTGCTTTTCTTCCATTTTTTATGCCCTGTTTACGGAATTCGATGTAAAATCTGTCATACAGGAACTATGACGGCATTGCATTTAGCAACAACATCTCTTGGAAAAATTGAGTCACATCAGCATAGATGTCATTAAAAAGGCATGTTTAAACTATACCTAATCGACCATATGGTATTGTGCTCTCAATCAAAAACAAGAGCATGTCAACCTTCAAGAATAACTCGTAGACATTTTCAGGAAAATGAAAACTGCTATTCTCAATTGCGGATTAAGAGAAGATGCCATGGTTGCGTTGGTAGTCAGAATTCTTGACATTTATTTTCCATCCTTCAAAGAAAAAGGTGACAACCCTAGATTCTTTCTTTGGGATTGTTTAAACAGCATGTGAAAAAACATTGCAATCAAAATACAAGTTTAAAATTTTTCATAAAAACTATTTGCGCTGAACTAAAAATGTATGCTAGCTATCTGTATATGGATGGCCCCACCACTAAACATAAACCTATGGATTTCAAAGAATGCCACATAGATCACATTATGGCATTAAAGCACGTCAATATAATGACACAGAAATTTGATTAAGTAATGGATAAAAATTTGTGGTTGATAAACCACAAAGTTTCTAAAAAATACAAACGTAATAGAAAACTGTTATTAAATTACTCAAATGAAAGAATTGCATATGGCAAAATGATACTGCTGTGCATTTATATAGCAGGATCTTTAGAACAAAGAATCAAAATATCATACTCTTCTAAGAAAATATTTGATGTATGCCATGTTACTAAGAGTGCTATTGAACTGTACAAGAAATTTAAGGATTAAATTTGTGTACCTAAATATGAAAGTATTTGGTATTCATATTTATGAACACAGTATGAAATGTCATAAGTGAAGGGAGTTTTTTCAATATAGAGCATAGTGTTAGGTGGACAAATACAATCAGTTGCTTTCAGTTGTCCAATGTTTGCGACGATGATTTCACCACCATTGCATATGTGTTTATGGTTAACGTCTCAATTATATTCGTAATATTCGTTGAACAAGCAAACACAATTCCACATAGTCACTGCAATATTGCCCATTCCTACAAACATCGATACTACTCCATTTTCTATTTTACAATCAATATAGGCATCTTCAGGTTGACAAATGTTATTTATGCACTTTACGTTAGTTTCAGCACACCACTGCTCACAGCTGTTGACACATGTAATGGTCTGTTGCAAACAACTTAGTTTCCATTCATCAATACTGTGCACCACATCCAATAAACAATATACATTGTGAGGGTTTTTTATAGCAACATACACAATAAAGAAAAAAATTGTCAAAGAAATAAATGTAAACATTACCTTATTATCTGATTGATCATAAAATATTGATGATATATTAACCCTCTACATATGTAATGAATGTAAATCCAAGATACATTATGATTAACACGTTCGCTGCCAAGCTACTCAGTCATAGTTTGTTCCCGCACGCCAAGTGCTTTTCGCGTCTTCAAGGTCACTACGAGTAATCTCGTAGCTGGCTTATCAGACAGAATTTTGTTTCATACGCCAACTGCGAGTAATCTCGTATCACTCCCATCTTCAAGGTCACTACGAGTAATCTCGTAGCCGGCTTATCAGACAGAATTTTGTTTCATACGCCAACTACGAGTAATCTCGTATCACTCCCATCTTCAAGGTCACTACGAGTAATCTCGTAGCCGGCTTATCAGACAGAATTTTGTTTCATATGCCAACTATGAGTAATCTCGTATCACTTCCAGCTATATATTACATGCGCTGATGACGGTGTTTATTGCATCTAGTTCAGTTTTAGTTTCTAGTCTCTAAGAACCTTCAATTTCGCCATGACCAGTAAAAGAAAACTTACTGATATAGAAGTGGAAGCTTATGCTAATATGAGCGATGATGAATTTCATGAAATATTTGGTTCCGATTCCGAAGATGATCCTACAGACGACTCTAGCGGTGACTCCGATGATGAAGAAACTTTTGAAGATGAAGATAGCAACCAGCCAAATGCATCAACATCAACTTATTGGGAATTAAGAATCGCTTACCAACAGAAAAACGTATGTGTGTGGAACTCTGAGAAATAATAGGAAAAACAATCCACCAGATGTTATTCAAAAGAAACTAATGAAAGGGGAATTTGTCTGGCAAAGAAGAGGTCCTGTTGTAGTCAGTAAATGGAAGGATAAGAGGGAAATCCTTTCCATTTCAAATATGCACAAATTTGAAATGGTTGAAACGCAAAATCGGAATGGTAAATTTCAGTTAAAACCTAATATTGTTATGGATTATAATTTGGGTATGTCAGGCACCGATCTTTCTGATCAAATGCTTTCATACTATTCCACCTTACGAAAGACAATTAGATGGCCAAAGAAATTGGCAATATGCATTTTTGAGGTATACATTCAAAATGCGCATAAATTTTATAACATGATTACTGGAAATGCAATGTATGCATTAAAATTTAGAGATAAATTTATCTCAATTTTTGTTGGGATGGATGAACTTACAGCATCAGAGAATATCAGGAGGAATCGGGATTTTCATTATTTGGAAATTTTACCACCAACAGAAAAAAAGAATCAACCGACAAAGCCATGCAGTGTCTGTACAAGAAACAAACGTAGACGCGAAACACGTTATTATTGTCCTGTTTGCCAGGAAAAACCATCATTGTGCGTGGAAAAGTGTTTTAAAATGTACCATTCTTAATTTGAATAAATTGTTTTTTTTTTATTTTACTGAGTGCTTTTTTATTTCATTGATTGGTTTTTATTTTTATTGATTTTACTAGTTTAAATTGATATACAAATTACGTGTTATATGATGGATTAACTCACACTTGGCATACGAGGTTGGTAATCAACATACGAGTATACTCGTAGTTGGCATCTGAGGCACATACACAATATACTATATTTTAGTTGAAATTATTTCTCTTCTACCAACCCCCCAGACATGCTCTCCGCATTATTCAGAATCCAAGGGTCCAAATTAAGGTAATTATACAAAGCGATAACTCATGTTTGGCATAGGAGGCCGGTAAATCGACATACGAGTATACTCGTAGTTGGCTTGTGAAGCTCATATACGAACTACGAGTATACTCGTAGTTGGCAGCGAACGTGTTAATCATTAAAACATAAAAATACAAAAGTTTTTTCCATACATACTGCTTAGAAAAAATCTCGTGATTTATCCGATTAAAGAATTCACTAGCTTGAGATTCAATTCTCTGCAATACTAAGCTATGTTTCTCTGGATCGATTAGAGGACAAGCTTTATAACTTACTTCTATATGGTGCACACCTTTTTCATTATTAAATAGGAAATCTTTTTCTTTTATTAAAAAAGTAATATATTTTTTAGCATTGGAATGTTGCAAAGTAATCACATGACTGTTTACATAATTAAGTTGCAAATTATAAGATTTTCTACATTGGACATCAAAAATTTCAGTTTATCGAATTATATCTATAAAATTATCGCGATTCGTTTTAATTTCACGTAACATTAATTCCCGATTGGACATCTTATTTTTACTGCACGGTGTTTTTAAGCACATTTTTAGCACAAATTCCTTTTAGTACTGTTTTCGCTTTCAGTTGATTGGCCTGCCAGTCAATATAAATGACTGTCAATATAAATCACACCAACATTTATAGTTGAATATAAATGTTGGTGTGATTGCACTGTTTTTGCGATTGGACTGTGTTTGTGTTGGCTAAAATTACAAACATTGACTACTTTAATCATGTTCATATGGTCACCGATGATTACAGACAGTGTGTTTTTGAAAACTCCATACTTAGAACAAGTTATGATGATTGAAAGAACTGGAAAGAAATATACCATATGATAGCTTCATACACTGAACGATTTATAGAGTGGAACCCACATGATCGTGTTGAAACGAATATAATGTCCTCTTTTATTTTTGGTACCATTGGATAGTGAGGAATAATAGAGTTTCCATTAGGAACACTCAAATGCAGCAAGATGGCACAGTTTGTATAGATAAATTTCATAACGTGATGTGCATTCCATTAGTAAATGAAGAGTGGTTTGTCAAACGTGTTTTGCCAATCACACAGGCCTGATGATATTGTGATACAGTACTGGAATAGTATAACTTTGTGCAACATTCCCAAGAATAGGAAAGAATGGTTTAACATAATGAAAGCATTTCAAAGTGAGTATGCATTGCAAATATCAAATTATAGAGGTACTTTGAAAGTAGAAAGATACTTGTGCAATCGTTTGTCATTGCATGAAGAAGACTATTATCAGTCACTTGTAGAAATTTATATAAGAAAAAAATTAATTAGAAACAGTGTAAATTTTAAATGGTTGTATAACAGTTTATGAAAATATGCTTGTAAACAATTAGAAAAAAATGTATCTGTGTTCATAGCTTATTATAGGTATTTCCAAAACGATATATTTTTGTGGAACAATAATATTAGTTTGAATAAACTAGATACAAATTTGTATCGTTCATTCAGCTTTTCTGAAGAAACAAATAGAACATTAGTTTCAGTAGATACAGACTTACAAAAAATTCAAAAGAACTAATTAATTATTTATATCATACTGAGTGTTTTCATTATATGGGACTCACTCTTCTTAAATTTCTTTGGGGAGATTTTTCACAAGATTATACAGTGATAGAAATTAACTTACCATTATTGACGATATTTTCTGAACTTATAAATTTATGTAAAAAGTTTACTTTTATATATGATTATGCTGTGATTGACGAGATAATGCATGTTGTGTATTTTCAACTCAATGAGAAAACCATTATTCTCTTTACCATGTGTAATAGTAAATTAAACTGGTTGTTACATAATGTTGTGTACATAACGTTCCAGAGAAAATCTGATGATGTTTTTTGGGGCTATATTAATGGAAACTGTAATATACATCGTAGTCAAAGAAACTTAGTATTTACTGCATATTTGAATGTATCAAGTAAAGCATATTATGATATTGTAAAAGACTATTTTGTGAAATCTCCTTGCATGAATGCAGAAAAAACTATGCAGTCTTGCATATGTTTAAATCAAGAGGATTATATGTACTACCATTTAAAACTGTCAGAAAATATAATGTACGTTATACAGGGAGATGTTTGTTAAAAATATTTAGAAGTACATGTTTGTTACTTTTTGGTTATTTAAAATTGAGAAACATATGATATTTACCTTATAACAAAGGTTATTTGGAAGCAAAACTTGAATATACAATGTACACTGTATTGCAAAAATATGACCTCTAGAGAAGTTTAATGTCAAGTAAAATAATAATTATATTCTAATTCAGTATATATTATATTATTATCGAGTTGTTTTATCCTGTTCAGAAAGCAAATTATGTAAAAATACACATCCAATAAAATTAAAAGATGGTTGTATTGCATTAATCCTTTCAGAAAAGTATCAGCGATATTTCAAGGAATAACTAATTGCTAAATTGATTAACCACCTTACCGGCCGTTATGGATCAAATATGCATCCGCATACGCTTTGTATCCATCATATATTTCATTGTTATAACAATGGTATTAAAATTTTAATAAGCACTTTGCATCCGTGATAACGTGAACGTCTATAGACGTCTTGGCCGGTAGCGTGGTTAACATATTTAACTTGTAGTAAAGATAAATTTATACTACCAGAGATCACACGATTTTACGATTGTATAACAAAATGTGTTCTGACATGTGATCATGGTTACTATTTTAATTATATTAAACATAGATATGTAAAAAATGTTGCATCTCAAGGTTAAAGAGAAATTTGGAGATTTGTTTAATATGAAAATGGAAATGGTTAAAGAAAACAAGAAGCATTGTGTTGATGACAAAATTTATCTAAGCGAATATAACATATACAATGTCAACCTTATAGATTTTACATGTGACACAAAGATGCTATTTGTTTTTTGTCCTACAAATAGTAAAGAGTTATACCATTTTAAATGATCTGTGTTCCATCACAAACATTTACCAATAGTTTTATTGAAAAATTGTCAGAAAATAATTTGATCATATCCTTACCACTATTGAGTAAATTATCTATGGAATTTACAGGTAAACATACAATCAATAACAAAATATACACTATAAATGAATCTGGTATTACATAGAAACGTTTACAAAATTTCCTTAATTAAAGGGGGATATCCATTTGACATTTTTGAAGAAAATTCTCTTAGTATAGTAGATATCGAGCCTCTTGATGGATTAAAGTTAAGTTCCATATATTCAAATATAATACCCTCAAATTCAAAGCATGTTTTCTTTCAAGGTAATTCAAAAATTATTTGTGATGGAAACACTATATTTATATATAGCCAATGTGAGGAAGATAATTTTACATATGAAAAATACTCTATATAGAAGACCTAGTGAAACCTGAAAAACTTCAACAATAACATTTGGATTTCTTGAAGTCATTGCTACATTATTCATGTCGTAATCATGTAATTTTTTATACCACCATTCATCAATGTCTTCATTTTTGTATCGTACACAGATTATATAGCTAATTATATGATAAAGAAGTGTTAGTATACTACATATAAATAATAACAGAAACGATATCCAAAAATAAATGAAAAGTTTCTCGTATATAAAATTAAAAGGGAGAATACAATCTCTCTTCTGTAGTTACACTAGCACCGAACTCATAAACAAGGCATTTAGTAATTTTAGGGAAATATTGATGGAAACGATTGATATACAAAAAATTACGTTCAAATAGCAAACAAAAATACCAATAAAAATTAATAATATAGAAATGCAGTTTAAAAATTCATATATGCAATACCAAAGGAAAAATCCACGTGTTAATTTCTCGAGATGACTTGAATTCCACCAGTGCTTTTCCATAAGAGATGTGGCAATTAAAGAGAACTGAGCATAGCATTAAAATTATACTCATCCATTGGTAATATGAATGATATTTAACTTTAGCTACAGAATTCAAAGAACCTGTTACTTGTTCATTATTTGTCAAAAATTATGGATTGGACCAACAGTATGAATTAATGTAATCTTTCTCAATCATTGATGACACTCGGCAATCTATTTCGTATGAGCATTGAAGAAAACAAACATATTTTACTTGTGATTTGATAATACAGATGAAAGAGAAAAGTGTCAATGATATATATTTGCTTTTTTGGTTTCACTTCTTTTGCAATACTTGCAAGCATAGTTTAATTTTTATTTTCTGTGCTTGTCTTTTATAAAATTGTTGCAACAGCTAATCTATTAAAGCTTGAAAAAAGATTAGCTCCTTTGACTTCATCTCACACAAATTCTATTTTTACCTTGTTCTAACCTCTAGACAAATTTACTCCCACTCAACACCCACACACATACACATGTCGCGAAATTTAATCTTTTGAGGTCCCACAAAGAAAGCTGACTTTACTCACACTCGCAGACAAAAAGCCTAGACAACACCCACACATATCCTGTGTCTAAACCTAAACAGTCTATTCACAAATTTATATATATATATATTTATATTATATATATATATATGTATAATTATATATATATATATATATATATATATATATATATATAATATATATATAATTATACATATCCTATCCTCTTTTGAAGTCAAGGAGTAAGGAGCTAATTATTAGGTCAATACTCCTTGACTTCAAAAGATGAAGGGAATGATTTTCTAAAGGTATTTCAATTTAGCACAAATTCAGTTTAGCACAAATAATCACAATTTTAGTTTTATCACAAATTTAGTTTTTCACAAATTTAGTTTTAACACAATTTTAGTTTTAACACAATTTTAGTTTTATCACAATTTTTGTTTTAGCAGAAATGATTTTCTAAATGTTATTTCAATTTAGCACAAATTCAATTAGCAGAATTTAGCACAAATTAGCACAATTTTAGTTTTATAAAAATTTTAGTTTTTATCACAATTTTAATTTTAATCACAATTTTAGTTTTAGCACAAATTGAATTATATATATAACTCAATATATATACAACTCATATATATGTATAATTATATATATCCTATCCTCTTTTTAAGTCAAGGCATAAGGAGCTAATTTTTAGGTCCATAAACCTTGACTTCAAAAGATGAAGTGAATTATTTTCTAAATGTTATTTCAATTGATCACAAATTAGCACAATTTTAGTTTTATCACAATTTCAGTTTTTCACAATTTTAGTTTTTCACAATTTTAGTTTTCCACAATTTTAGTTTTTAACAATTTTAATTTTTTCACAATTTTAGTTTTTCACAATTTTAGTTTTAGTACAAATTTAGTTTTATTAAAATTTTAGTATATATATATCCTAACCTTGTTTTAAGTCAAGGAGTAAGGAGCTTATTTTTAGGTCGTACTCCTTGAATTCAAAATATAAAGTGAATGATTTTCTAAATGTCATTTATTTTAAGCACAATTTAGCACAAATTAGGACAATTTTAGTTTTATCACAATTTTAGTTTTAGCACAAATTCAGTTTTAGCAAAAATTGAGTTTTCTCTTATTCATTTACAAAATTTGATAATTTTGTTACACTTGAAGTATTGCATTTTTTCATAATGCTTCTTTCGTCATGTGTGATATGAACTATTTATATATATATCCTATCCTCTTTTTAAGTCAAGGAGTAAGGAGCTAATTTTCTAAATGTCATTTCAATTTAGCACAAATTCAATTTAGCACAAATATCCCCTATATATATATATCCCCTCTCTCTCTCTCTATATATATATATCCCCTCTATATATATATATATCCGCTCTATATATATATCCTCTATATATATATATATATATATATATCCCCTCTATATATATATTTATATCCCCTCTATATATATATTTATATCCCCTCTATATATATACCCTCTATATATATCATACATCATCTCTTTATTTATACAAAGTTAAATTTCCTACATCATCTCTTTATTTATACAAAATTAAATATCCTTTTCACAATCCCAATATTATTCCTCACTTTTCAGTAAATCATCTATGTTGTTTGAGCATAGTTTATTAAATTTCATGCAATTAGAACAACCATGGTATGGACATGGAACTTCATATTTATCACGAATTGTATATTTAGTGTAACATTTTTGAAATGCATGAAAAGTTTTGGTTACATCATTCTATTGAAAGTAACAATCAGAACATGGTGTACTTTTTTGATTGTATTCTTCATGATGTGTGTATTCTTGATCACACACATGCACTCAAATTTTTCACTGAGGCCAAGCGATTTTGATTGATAAGTATTTTGCAGACATACATCGCTAATGCATTTAAATCTGTTTAACAGTGGTTTCATTTGGTTGTTCATAAAATCCAAAGAATGACACACACATTGATAATGGTAATTTTTGTTATAATCAAGTTCCAACAGATCTTTTGGGGATGTGTCAAAATTTTTTGTTCTTTTGTGTCAAATATAAAATTTAAAGTATTGTCTTTAGCTAAGGTATTTTTGCATGTATGTAACTGATCTCCACTTTTCCCACTATAAACAAGAGGATATTTAAGTATACAATTCCAACCAAGTTAAGCCAAACACAGCAATTGTAAAAAGAAAAAAGATGAATAAAAAAACCATAATTTTGCTTATTTTTTGTGTGATATTAATTTCTTTGCTACATGTTTATTATCGACTGTGCCATTTACAAGGAAGTTATGCTCTCATATGGACTGTAGAAAATGACTGGAAATTGATTTCACTCATGGATACTTTTGTTCTTGTGTTCAAACGAGAGAAATTTATTATTTATCTAATGAAAAATGAAAAATTTATATAATGAAAAATGTACTCTCAATACTGAGCAAGTTCTGGTATAGGAAAATGGAAACATCATTAAAACATGCACTATAAATCACACAAATTTGCTCTATTGGTCAAACAATGATCCTATTTTTATTCCTATCGATATTAGAAATAATGTTTACTAACTCACCAAAACTAACTAAATACATCTTAAAAGAATTACATATTCAAAAACATCTTGCACTACATAAATACAAACGAATATGCTATAATTTCAGAAGATAGAGATCTATTAACTACTGACTTGACATCAATTGTCAGTAATAATCCACATTCAGAAATGTTAAACACACCAGTCACTTTAGAAGAAAACAATTTGCTCCGTTTCCATGTTCTTCTGAATATAACATAAATTTTGAACTAGAAAGAGAGGATATATTAGAACAAATTAAAGAAAGCAGTGTCGAGATCATTAAAATGACAAAAACTACAAAACTATTGCAAGAGGTATATAAAATGACTAATAGTGAATTGAAGAAAGGAATTGAACCTATTGATTAAAAATTTAAGAAACCTACAGATAATAAAGGATGAATAACTACATACAATAAATGCAATTGTCATTTCCTCAGAACTTTACAATCAACTTATAACAACTTTGTGTGATAATAAGTATCCAATGCATCGATTAAATTTTCAAGAATTTAGCATCATTGGACCTAGCTATGATGAAATTCAAAGAATTTTAGTTAATAACATACATGCAGAAGCTAAATCAGTTATTGTTTCTGATGAACCATTCTCTGATTTTCAACACATAGACTATAATGAATATTTAAATTTTTACTTGAATCATATTCAAGAGGAAAAACGAAATGATATGGCTAAAATTATTTGATATGGATATCGTGAACAATTTAGAGTTATTGAGTAAATTGGCAAATATTTTTAAAATGTACAGATCACAGTCAGAAAAGAAATAAGAAAAAATGCATTACATTGAAAATATAGAAAAAAGAAGTGGCTAAAGAATTACTTGACAGGATATCATGAACAATTTAGAGTTATTGAGTAAATTAGGAAAAATTCGTAACAGTCAGAAAAGAAATAAAGAAAAATGCATTACATTGAAAATATAGAAAAAAGAAGGTGCAAATCATATGATGTCATAAGTGATGATAAAAAAGCTCCTATTCCTATAGAAGATCACATGATATCAGTTACACTATTTTCTACTGGCTTTCCCATTTTATTAGGATTAATTTTAGGAATTATATTTAGATGTAGTTTATAAATGTTTCTAATATTCGTCTTGCTATTGTTTATGATATTAACATTTCTGCAAAAAAATATAAGGAATTTTATATAAAATTATACAATACCATTAGTAAAATTGGAAACATGATAAATCACGATTTACAACTAGCCGATGAGTATATATACCCTGTATATATACTCATCGTATATATAGTATCCATCGTATACATCGTATATATAGTATATATACTGTCACACAAAAAAGAAAGTACATGGATTACTACGACATACTTGGTGTAGAAAGAAATGCCACTTTGGAAGATATTAAAAAGTCATACAAAAAACTAGCACTATGTTACCATCCTGATAAAAATAAAGATGATACTAAATTTGAAGAAAAATTTAAACATATTTTAACAGCTTATGAAACATTAAGTAATGCCAAAAGAAGATCACAATATGATCTTAAAGGTGAAAGTGTCCCATTTATGACAGCATCAAATTTCCAATTTATACCTTCATTGAATTTGCCATTTTTGCCTTCATCGTTCTATAGAGTAGTTGTTCAGGAACTCAATGGAGTGAAAATATATGACAAGTAAATGAATGGAAATTATCAATATCAAACAGGATTTATGAATTTCAATAGACATTTTAAATAAACATTTATTTCTCCTAACAAGAATTCCTTGTTAGAAGCATAATAGTTTTCTATAAGTTTACGATAAATATTTTAAGAGTACGTTTTAAAGTCTTTTCCAGTTGCTTCTAACAACATATAAAGAATGTGATTTATAAGTTTTTGATAATGTCAAGATTACAAGCATTTTTTTCAAAATACTTATATTATCATAGCACATTTCATCATTTCTAATAAAATGCATTAACGGTAAATTTAATAGAGGTTTAACCTAAATCACGATTATATGCTAAACCCATAACACCGTGTATTATATTATATGAGAATTTCTAAAAGTGTTTCAATACCATACCTGTGAGGTCAACAGTTTCTTCTTCTTCTCTACATATTATTGCAACATAATGTGTATAATTTAGTAAAGGCCATTAAATGATTAGAATAAGACTGCAGAAGAATTTTTCTATGTCATAAATTTATTTCTATGAAATAAATCATCTTGCACTATATATATGACGAAATAAAACATCTTGCACTATATATATAGAATGTGGAGTATGTACTCTTATCCAAAAAGCTATCGTTCTTAGTGACTTCACCTCCTTATGTACTCGTGTAGCTGCTGCATCAGGATTTAAAGCAAAATCCAGTTTAATTTCTAATGTGTTATTAGATAAAGAACCAGAAGATCAACTTTTATGGTTACAGTTTCTATTGCCTGATATTGAAAAAAGAAATTATTGTTTAGGAGATAAACAATTAATGAAACATTTTGGTTTGATTATTTGGTGTCGAAATTGTTAATAATGGAAATATAGCTGATCCATTAATGGATGCTTTTGTGAACTCTACAACGAAATATCAACCATAAACCGAGAGCACACTTACTTTGGAAGAAGTTAATCATTATTTCGATAGTTTATATACATTAACTGAAGTCAAGGATCAGTTGTTTTTGTTGACCGAATTAGTAGAGAAATGTTCTGAAAACGATTTTAGAACTATAGTTCGTTTAATAAAACACAATTTGCAAATGAACGCAGGAGTGAAATGTATATTTGATGCAGTATATTTAGAAGCATGTAATACTTTTCACAGTTGTAGAAACTTACCTAGGTTTCTACAACTTAGCTAAGTTTCTACAACTGTGAAAAATTTCTAAACTTACATGGTGCAGTTAAACTTGGGAAAAGTTAAAAATTGAACCACTAATGCCAGTGATGCCTACGTTAGCCCGGGCTTGTCATTCTACACAAGATGCATTTAAAACATTTTCTAATAATATATATGCAGAAATTAAATATGATGATGAACGTATTCAAATTCACAAGCAAGTTGATCAGATTATGTACTTTAGTTGAAATTTGAAGTGCATTAAAAAAGATAAAGTAAACAATTTGAATCTCAATGGTGTTTTTCCCAACAGTAAAAATTTCATTTTGGATGGTGAAGTAGATGTACAACAAAAGGAAACAAAGTTTTTTATTTTATATTCTCTACTGGAATGACGAAAACATGATGTGCCTGCCTTATTGTAAACGAAGGAAAATTTTGATAAACCATGTTGAAGAAAGCCTGCTCTCGTACCAAAAAAGAGTACACAATATCGATGAGTTAGATGATTTTTGAACTATGTCATGAATAACAAATCTGAAGGATTGGTGCTAAAAAGTGGAGAATCGACTTATTTCCCAGGAAAAAGACAGTGGTTAAAATTTAAAAAGATTACTTAGTTGGAAAAATGGATACATTAGATTTAGTGATTTTGGGATTATATATAGGGACAGGATTGAAAGGTGGTTTGTGTAGTAGTTTTTAATGGGATGTTATGATGAAGAGACTGAAATATGATGTACTGTGACAAATGTTAGTAGTGGAATGACCATGAACTATTTAAAATATTTTACCAATTCTTTAAGTGTTGTAGATAACAAAATTGTGCCTGAGTAGCTCAACGTCATGTGTCACATGGTCCCTTATTTTATTTGCACCATGCCAAGTGAAGTTTTGGAAATTAATTCTGCAGGATTTGTAAATTCGGTCAATCATACAGCTAAAGAAATATCTCTTCATTTTCCAAGAGTTTATCATCACCGAACAGATAAGAGTAGGAAAGAAGCTACAACATTACAACAATTACGCAATTTATATTTAGAGAATAATAAAGAAGAAACAGTCAATGCCGAGAATTCACCCTCAAGCACGTGTTAGGAAAAAACCGGCGAATTTTGTTTTCCCAAACCTTCCTACTTTGTTTGATCAGTTGACACCAAGAGAATGAAAATATTATCAAGCATCTTTAGATAGACTGCAATCTCCCGATTATTACATACCTAAAAAGCAAGGTCGTTTAACAATCCACGATCCTAATCATGTTGTCATTGCTCCAATGACACATCAAGAAATAAGACTTATCGTAGATAATGTTTGGCATGAAAAAGTCAAAGACATTCCCAATAGGGTGTGTCAAGCGGTGAAGAAAGAATGTTCTTGACCTGACCAACCAACACACGATTACTCCGATTATGATTTTCCTCTTTATGGGGAATTAAAAACATATCTAATTAAAGATCCAGAATTAATAGATATGAGCAGAATGACACAATATATTCAAAACGTTTATACATTGTTAGCTGAAGACGAATATCATAAAAGAGTACAATAAAATATAAGAGTGATATGAATAGGCCTTTGCCAAGTTTAATTTATCCTTCATCAACAGATATGTGGAACTACTCATTGGATAATTCTCTTTCTGAGGGATTGGTTTTGGTACCTGAATCACAAAATGATGAGTCATATATTCAACCACCATCAATTTTTGATGAAGACACATCATCGTCCTCGTCATTGTTTTGGTTACATGAGGACAAACAATCTGAAATTACTCCTTACCAAGAAAGATTAACTAGACCCAAATGGTCATCTTTTTCTTCTTCACATCATTCGTCGAGTCTCTAACACCGATATTATCATATTCGAATTCACAATTCTTCCACTTTTTCTTCATAAAAGTCATCGAATATGTAATTCATGGACCAATTACACTGATGAACATAATCACTTCCTTTCACTAAATGAAGGTACACACATGGAGCTAATCTTGCATGCTCAATCCAAAGAGCATCATGATGTGTCCACTTAGAAAATTTGTTTCCACAGTAAAAACATAAAACTCGATCTTCTACTCCTTGGTAATAAATTCCTGCTTCTGCCAGATTGACTCTTTTCACCACATCTTCCTACTTGTTCTTTATACTCGACTAATTGAGATTAAAACCCTACTAATTACCTCTAATCTTGGCCAACAAGGAGCAATCTAATGCAATACCTGTTAACCATGAAAAGAAGCTACTTCAGTTGTCAGTTGATGGCCTTCTACATGTGACTCTCCATTATCTTCAATAACAAATCAACCATGCTTTAAGTTTTCATTACAACACTTCGTTAAACAAAAAATACCTGAAAAAGCTTAGAGTCCCTACATTGAAGGCTGTGTTGAATCAAACGAGAGCCAGTGATCGACTAATTGAGATTAAAACCCTACTAAGCACCTCTAATCTTGGCCAACGAGGAGTAATTCATTTAATGAAATGCCACACCTATTAACCACGAAAAGAAACAAATTCAGTTTTCAATTGATAGCCTTCTACATGTGACACTCGTTATCTTCAACAACAGCCAAACTGGGCTTTAACACTTGTTAACCACGAAAAGAAGCTACTTCAGTTGTCAATTGGTATTCAATAACAAATCAACTAGGCTTTAAGTTTTCATTACAACTCCAGTGGCATTAGCTTCACATTTATTATTTGAAATATAATTATAAATTTATAATTATTTCACATTTATAATTATAAATATAATTGTAACTGTTACTGATGCCACTTTCCCCCCATATAATATTTTACTTGGTTTGAATACAGTGTTGAGACATCCTCAACAAGAATCAATTCAATTTTACAATGCCCCAATGAAAGCCTCTTCATTTATCATGATGGCTTTCTGTATTGGAAATTGACTATAGTGGCTTTATCTTCACATTTCTGAAAGAAATGTTACTGACAGGAGAGACCACAAGAAAGTGCCACTTTCTCTCCCATGTATTGTGGTGTATGTTGGTGTTTATATATATGTCAATTTGAACAAAATAGGCAAAATACATAAAGAAAAAATACTATTTTAAAAGGTAAAGGTTATAATACACATATTACAATAAAGAAAAAAAAATATATATCAATTTGAACAAAAATATGCAAAATACATAAAGAAAAATACTATTTTAAAAGGTAAATGTTAAAATACACATATTTTAAAAGGAAATATACATTAAATGTTACAATACACATATTACAATATAAAGAAAAAATATATATGTCAATTTGAACAAAAATAGGCAAAATACATAAAGAAAAAATACTATTTTTAAAGGTAATATACATTAAATGTTAAAATACACATATTACAATTCAATCCAAACATAAAAAATCTTAAAATAAAAAATTATTATGAAGTAGAATTTCTTTTTGGCCAGTTAATAACATTTTTGCTTGATCTATATTTTTTATTAAATCACTGTCATGTTCCATAATATTATCTAAATCTCCCTGTAACACTTCTTTTTCCAATCTCAACAGTGATATCTTTAGTTCATTCTCTGCATTTTTTTCTCTTTCTATATTAATCAGTTGCATTAGTTTTCTTTCCATTTCTTCTCTTAATTCATGAAGATCTTTAATTTGTTCATATAACGGAGTCATTTCCTGTTCATTTTCATATAACTGATTATTTTTCTTCTGTAATTCAAACAAGTATTCAGTTATTTTTGTATTTTTCTTCTCTATTTCTGCTAAGTGGATTGATATTTGTTCATTTGAAACTTCCAGTTCTGAGCTAATGGTGTTTATGATTTGCTGCAGAAAATCCAACATATCGGCGTTTTTCTGACGTTTCTCTTTTGTTCTCTCAATGTTCCTTATTCTCATGTATTCTTTATATTAATGAAAATGGCCTGAGGATTTTAGCCTATTTCTGAACTCAAATAATTCAATATGTACAATTTCTTGTGGTGACCTTATTAGTTCAAAGTTTTGGATATGTTAAGAAAAAAGCATTCATTATTTCAAAAATTTTATAATTACCACAACAAATATTATTACAATAATATATAGAATCAATTTGAAATTTTTAAATAATGAAGAAAATAATTTTCTGTCAAAATCTAATGCTTGGTCTCCAATTTCACTTGCTAAGTGAGCCAAAGCATCAGCAGCAGTTGCCTTTTTACACACTAATTTTTCATATTTTGTTAATTGAACAATCTATTGAACAATCTATACTACTGCAGTCACATTTAAGACAACAGTCATTATTTTCTATATATTCATCACAAATAGTAGATGGGTTTTCTATTAACCATGTTATTTTATATTTGCAAAATACATCGCTTTTTTATTGCAACAACTCGCTTCTTTTAATTTACACTGCTGTATGGTACCGTTAATATCATATGATACCACAAAACACCCACTGTTGTCATTTTGATACTTTATTACAAAATTTAATATAGCACCCAATACACCTGTAACTATACCATACTTTGCAATTACACTTTTATTCTTATAAACATTATTAATGAATTTTTTAAATTTTATATTTTTTGTAGTGAGCTCTGTTAAATCATCAACATGTTTTACCACAACATCCAAATCATCTCCAACAATTTCGATAAATTTATATTTCTTCATCTGAGGTAAAGAATCTAATTTGTTCTTTTTAACGAGCATCGTTAAAGTATCAATATCAATGCCATGCACTAAAACCTTGCTACCAGTTACAGTTTTTTTACCATGCTTGAAAAAATCATCAAGATGTTTGTGACTGTTTTTATTATTTTGAAGGAGTGTTTTTCAAATGTTCTAGTTCTCTCAACAAATATTTTTGTACATCTAAGTCATCTAAACCTTTTATTACACTCGTAGGAATCACGTCATCTAATTTTCGTAAAATTTTCCCTAAGTTTTTGCTATTGTATGCCTGTTGATACAACATGATTTATATTGGTATTATAAAGATATTGCTTAATTTCATTTGGTATTTCATTATTCCATACAAACGTTGTAGAATTGCAATCATCTGTAGTAGTCAGTTTGTTTTCATATATTGATTTCGCTTTAATCCACGTTTCTAAGCAAAACTGTTGATCTAAAAATGAAACTGTCATTTCACTTCTCTCATACATGTACAAAAAGTAATTTGGTAGATATTTTTGTGGGAAATCCTCCAATTGATAATAATCTAATATCCATAAAGAGTTTATCCAAAAGTAAATTAACAGCTGTTCATTTGGTATTGCCATTTTGTCATATTTCAAATTTTTTAGATTCTTCACAATAACATTCAAAACTTCTGGCAAAATTAATGCAACATCGCATTTTAATATTTCATGCACTTTTTTAAAATAAAATTTTGATCCAGTTAATATTTCACTCAAAAATTCATTACCAAAAAGGAATGAAGCATATACAATTTTTATTGGACTGTATCCTAGTTTCCCAATAAAACTGTTTATATCTATAATCCAATTGTTGCTTTTCATCAGCAGAATGCTATTATTAAATTCTTGTCCTAAAATCGAAATTATAAGTACATCATTGTCTACACTATAAATTAATATGTTCTTCATTTCCATACTTTTAGCTATATAAAATAATTTGTGTTCACCTTCACCTGATGAGTCGCTCCCGTTCATAATGAAAGTTATATTTTTAAATGGCATTCGATTTAAACTATAATTGTCAGCAAACCTTTCTAATCATTCAACAAATTTTCTTTTAGAAATGTTAAAATACATTGTGAACACATGTTGTTTTCAAACAGACTTGCTGTTAAAATTTCCTTATTGGTTCTCAATTTCATTGAACTTCATTGAGCTTTTTGTATGGGATATTTCATTGGTACACCTTTTCCATCAAAAGCAATGCCAATTGTACATTCTTACTGAAAACAATGAGTAAACAATACCTTTAATAATTCTCCCAATTTGTGCAATATCACAGGGCTAATTTTTGCAATAAATTGTCAATCGTATCGTCAAACAATAAATTCGCTATTTCTGAATACAACATACTTTGAATGTCTATAAGTATGCCATCAAATGGAGTTATTTCCTTCATACTTTTAATTTGATAATCAGTGCACTGCAGAAATGACAAGAAATTTTTGATTCCCATTATTGAACTAACAATAAAGCAGGAGTATTTATAAAATGGGTCCGCGTGGTTAGCCTAGTGGCTTTGCGCTTCGCAACCATATGCCTGGGTAAGGAGTGTCCTAGGTCGATTCCCATCGGAGACGTGAGGAGCTGAAGGATCTTCCTCAGCCATAGTCAAGTTTGCCGGTCTTGGGCATGGGCAGTAGGGTTTTTCTGCCAGTTTATCTGGTGTTTTTCATCCCGCAAGCAGGCAAACTGGCCCCGTGAACACTCAGAAATACAGCCAAGAATACCTTGCGGCATAGGAGTGACCATTCTATCCTCGTATTTCGGTTATGAAATCCAAGCATGCTTGGAAGGTTGTGGGCCTTAAAGGCCTGTTAAAGCCATTGGGATAGATAGATTTATAAAATGGATGAAGAAAAATATAACATAATATATCGAAATTTTCACGGTATATCTGGCATTAATTTAATACTAAATACAAATGAAATAATAATACCATTAACTGTAATAACCTCTATAGAAGATACTCTGATAAAGTTATATGCTTACCCCCTAATTAGACATAAATGTAATCATCCCTAATCCAAACAATCAAAACCTACTTTAAAACAGATGATACAACCGTAATTTATAATTACCGAAACAATTGGGTAATTCTAGTAGGTAAAAATAAACTAATATTTCCACATCCTGATGGTCATTTTCGTATACATTCTACACGATATGTTATTCATCATGAAAATTTAAATGCTTTTCAAACTTTAGTTGAGAAACATCGTTATGTATCGGTATATGAAAATATATATAATATTTTCATATATAAATATATATAAACATAAAGACATGATTTGCTTTTTAGATGAATATGATATACCTTATCCTCATGGAAATTATTTTCAGTTGGCTAATTATAAGAATGACTGTTATAGAATTCGATATCTTGGTGAAGAATCTATATTACCATTATTGTTTAAATTACTAGTTAAATTACTTATTTTTAATTTTAATACATTAAAATTGTTTCCTACAAAAAGTAAATGTATAACAACATATTTGTCTCCAACATTGGAACTAACTTTGTGTACTCCTCATTCATTAAGAAAATCCGAGTATATAAACACAGGAAATATCATTAAAAGGAATGATAACATTTTACTAAATATATTAAAAAGTTATTATGGGGACCACTATAATTTAGGAATTATCATAGAATATCCTATTATACTTTCTCATGATGACAGCAATTATTGTGACATGAACTTGACTAAACAATTTGCTAGCATAGTAGTTAATGGTAAAATTCCAAACAAAATCTTATACATTGAAAAACCATATGTTAAGTACTATGAACATGATAATAATCTACCAACAAATTTTGCATTGAATACAATAATTTATGAAAAATATTTACAGTTTAATGGTTTAAAACCAGTAATTTGGAATGATACGATCATTGGATATACCAATGGGCTAACTTTCTAGAAATGTTAAATTAAATGATTATACCAAAGAAAAATTTTCCAATTGTGAAACAATATTCAGTGAACCAGTAGAAGTTCTCGATTCACCATTTTCTATTATTAGCAGTTTCATGTTGGATGAAAATTATTGTCTAAATAATGTTTCCTGTCACACATTTTCATATCCATTTTGGTGTATATTAAAGACGAAACGTCCGAATACTGTATCGAGAAACAACATTCCTAAATTAGTGCTTAACTAGAGTACAATGTAAATGGCAGTAAAAAATAGACAATGATACAATGTTTGTAATAATCATTTATTAAAATTATTGTACGTCTTTATGAAACATAAAATTTATTTTAATATGATTGCAGCTAAGGAAGAAACTTTAATATACGAAAATGATTTTATAAATGTATATATTTGTCAAAATATCATAAATTATATAAACTCCTTGCGTTTGCCTATATTAGCTAATTCCAGTGAGCAGCAATAAGATAATCAATGTGTAATATCATAATAAATCCTTGGACATTATTAAAATCAATGCCACTTTGGGAAAAATTAATTTCCTTGAATGAAGAAATATATGCAAATATCAATGATATTGAAACCATTGTACTTATTATGCATACAAAAATGTTTGACTTTCTAATTGATCTACAAAAACATATAGGTAGTCTAAGCAATGCAAATGTTACTTGTAAGGAAAAAACTCTGTTTTCTCTACTTTACTGTAATTACTGGGAAAGAAGAAAAAAAATTAGGGCCAATTTCTGCAGAGATATCTTGTAGTATTGCATTGAGTAAAATTTTACCATTTCTTAAACTCATTAATAACGGAGTTAATATCATTTGTCCAAGAGAACTCTCATTTCACTTTAAAAAGTAAGATGTTACACTCCTTTTACTACAGTTTTCTTTTAAATAATAAAAACTTGTATTCAAAATATTTATTTTTAAAATATTTAAAATATAAAAATGCAAATCCTATAAAAGTAACATTTTATTATGACCCTCAAATCAAGATGTATCGAATATATTACCTTTGGTGATTGAAGAATAAAGAATATGGCAATAGTTTTAGAATATATAATAAACTATGAAAGGCAACTACAAATGATTAATTCTCTTTTAAAAATAAAAAATAAACAACCCTATAGAGTATATGAATATGATACAAAAAATCAACAAATAACTACCTATGATATTAATTATCCTGAAGCCTTTTATATGCATGAAGTTTACAATAAAATTCTGGTTCACAGTTATGTGGTTGATAATTCGCAATCAAACCAAAGAATTTATATGAAAGTGCATCAGCAGAAAGAAATTGCAAATATAGCACAAATAATATTTAAGCTTCCCGATTTAATGCCAAAAAAGTCAATAATGACAGCAAAAACACTAAGTGATAGGTATACTGAAAAAATTAAAGAACTTGCTAACACACTTCTTCAAGAAGCTTTATTAACTGGTGAACCATCTAAAATTTCTGGAGAAACTACACCTTTAGAAAAAAATTGAATTGGAGATAAAAAAGGATAATATTGATGTTACAGAAAGGGAAATAACAATGATAGTTGCTCTTACCAATCAACAGGTAGAGGAACTGTCAAAAACTAAAGAACAGGAAAAAATGGATATATAGGAAAAAAGTATGGACATTTTGATAAATATAATAAATCATGAACGTGCTCTTCAAATCTTGTATTACATGCTCACTTTTTCTAAAGAAAAGTCGAGATGTTATCTTATTACTGATCATTATGGTATAGATACAATTAATCCTTTTAACTATATTGATTTATCTAATAGGGAAATTAAAAACTTACAATTAATACACAGAAACACAGTGCGAAATCAATACTATACAAAAATATACATTACTTAATATACTTAAACAAAAGAAAAGAAGGAAAAAATCATTCCACGATTATCGTTATAGTTTTCATATTTTCTTTTCTATAATTTTTAATGATAACATCAAGAGATTCAATAGTACGATATTTCTTTTTTAAATCTGGTGTTTTGTATTGAACTGATTTTGATCCCTTATTTGATTTTAATTTTATTTTAAACTCAAAATTAGTAACATCGCTAAACTTACTAATATATCCACTTGACTCTGTGTTAATTCTTTTTAAAATTTGTTTTGGCATTTCTACATTTTTGGATTCAGATATATTTTCAGAGGATGTTAGAGGATTTTTGTTTGTACATATAGCAGTTTCTAAGTTAGGATTTGAACTAGAGGGTATATCTGAATCTGGGGTCCACTTAGGGATCTATATGTAGGGGAATTATGATTTGATCTCTGTGGAGGGAATCATGGAGTGGTGTTGTTGAGGCACTACCTGAACTAGGGGATTGATGGTTCATCTGAGGGTCTAAAACGAGGGGCATTTGGTGAGCCGTTCCTGCGGGGAGAACCAGCAAAGTTTGGGGGTTCATTAGAAATTTGGGAATTTTCTGGAGTAGAATTGGCTATAAAAGTATTTGTGGATCAGGGTGACCATATATGTGCTATATATTTATAGATAATTCTGTTTGGTAGTAATATCTTTGATATTTTGAGTTTTTTAGTGAGTCAGAATAATATAGTCTCTTTTTTTAAACTTTAGTTTTATTTTGTTTTTGAATAGTTTTGTAGCTATTCTCTTTTCATCACTAACTTTTCCTTTATTCTTAGGTATGTGAAGTTGTTCAGTTTCTTTTTATAATTCTTCTAAAAGTTGATCTGTATTATTATTATTATTATTTGTTTCATTTGATGGATCATTATTATTAACTACAAATGGATTTGTTTTATACTTATTTTCCCTTAATTTGTGTCATTTCATCGACAGACAAAATATTATCCTTAAATTGTTGAGTTATGCTTTTTATAGCAAGTAATTGTTCTATTTCTTGATCATTCATTAGAGGTGTTTGCACGGTTGGTAATGATTGTGTATTAGAAAAATATCTACTAAACTCCAAGTTTTCTGATTTGGTAGAAATGCTTTTTATAGCAAGAAATTGTTCTGTTGCTTGATCATTGATTAGAGGTGTTTGCATGGTGATTGTGGGTAATGATTGTGTAGTAAATGTGGGTGCTTGATCCACAGGTAATTGTTCAGTCGATATATTATTAGGTTCAGTGGTGTATGTAGGTGCAGTAGATATATTAGGTTCAGTAGTGTAGGTAGGTACAGTAGATATATTAGGTTCAGCAGTGTATGTAGGTACAGTAGATATAATAGGTTCAGTAGTTTATGTAGGTACCGAGGATATATTAGGTTCTGTAGTGTATGTAGGTACAGATGATTTATTACGTTCAGTAGTGTATGTAGGTAAAGTGGATTTATTATGTTGAGTAGTGTATGTAGGTACAGTATATATATATTATGTTGAGTAGCATATGTAGGTATAGTAGACATTGTGTTGAGTAGTATATGTAGGTATAGTAGACATATTGCGTTGAGTAGTAGGTACAGTGGATATATAATTTTGAGTAGTAGATACAGTGGATATATTGTGTTCAGTAGCAGTGGACATATTATGTTCAGTAGTAGGTACAGTAGATATATTATGTTCAGTAGTAGGTACAGTATATATATTATGTTCAGTAGTAGGTACAGTAAATATATTATGTTCACTGATTGTGGGAATGAAAAGAAGTTGTCCCTTTTCAGTTGGAAGTGTGTTGATTGTAGGTATCAGAAGTGGTATTTCGTTTTCTATAGAAAGTGTGTATGTTTCATCTGATTTGGTTGGGTAGAAAAATATATGTACATTTTTAGCATAATCCCTGAAATCTGAACTATATGCATCAGTCACTTCAAAATTTGTTTCTTTTATTAGTGTATTTTTAGTAACAAAAAAAAATAATATACACCATTCGAAAGTTCTATAGTTCCTTTAGGAAGTATAGCACATTTTTCGAAAAACTGAATGAATTCCTTATCAATGGAGATAAACTGTTGAGTCCCTAGTGAATTTATGTAGTTTTCTATATATTGATTATAAACAATATTACCTATATAAAATATTGTTTCTGCATGGATAATATCAAACCAAGTATTTTTGGTAGTCTTTAAAATTCCCATGTATATATGTATACCGAGAAACAAAAAGGTATCTAACGTCATTTTCATAGTATTACTTGCAATATGCGCGTTTGAAAAATAATTTAGCATGTCCAAAATAAGTTGATAAATCAAAACTCTCTTTTCCTTTTCTTCCTTTGTTTATAATCTGACAATCTTTTTTCTTCTTTATCATCATCTTTACCATCATCATTTTCTAGGGCAAATGTTATCACCTGTTCATTTCTCATTCTAATGTGTCTTAATCTTTTTTTCTCTTTCATGGTTTGCATAAATTCAAGAACTCTTTTCTGAAAAGAAACAAATTATGCAACCGTAAGTTACTGTATTTGCACTACATCTTGCTCCAAAGCATTTATTAACACTAAACAATTACATGCCATTATCAAAGCTTGGCGAAATAAAAATATATATTCAAATTATTGTACAGCATGTAACAAAAACCTCGACTTTGTAAATAGAAATTTTATTTTGTTGCAATATTTTTCATTTTATTCCTGATGGAAATTATATTCCTAAATCTTTGTATGTAAAAACACCAAAAATTCACTTTCTTCATCCGTATATGAAAAAAAGTATTCAGAGTTAATTGATAGTGGTCAAGTAAAATGTATAGATCAAGATATTTTAGTTCTACCCAGTCCAATATATTGGCAATTACTTCAACGCTAAATTACGAAAAACTGATCAATTATTTAAATCCAGATAAAAATTGTATGTACAATCAAATTTCCTACAAAAAAAAGCATAGAGCAATAGACGGTAGTTTTTTGCAATCGGAAAAAATCGATGTTGGTGTGAATAATAAACATTGCTATTATTATAATCTTCTGCAAAACAGTCCAATAAATCATTATAGTATTGCGTACCATTCCCAAGGTAAAGAATCTATTTGGCGATCAATCGCCATTGCTAAACGGCCAGAATATACATCAAGAGCCATGATAGTGCCTGCTCCTTTTTTGGGACCAAACGAAATCATATTACCAAAGTATATTTGTGATACATTAAACATAGACAAATGGGTTATACTCAACAGAATGCCATTGCTTCTACCTGAAATTTTCAGTGCTCACCAAATCAAAGATACATGGGAAAAATATTGCATAGGCATTCCTTGTGAAATATTACAAGGAATGAATGGGGATTTTGATGGGGATGAACTAAATATTTGGCCTGTTTCATCGTTAGAAGCACAAGCAGAATGTCAATTTTTGTTAAACAGTGAAGAAAACATGTACAGTTTTATGAACAAAATCAAATTGTACCCCAGCCAAGATCTTATAACATTTCATTTATTGTGTACTCGTTTTAAAAACGCCATCAATCCTAGTAATAATATCACTTGGAATGAAGAACTTCGACAATGTTTCCCTTCAACTATGTGGCTTACCACAAACCATCTGTGTATAGATGATTGGAACATACACCTCGTTGGTCATGAGGCTAAGTCATGTCTCTTACAATTACTGATAATGGTGTATGAAATATATGACTGATAAGCGTGTTTTAATACTTTTGACGAGTTACGTAAACTCTATCTGAATGTTACTGTGAATGTATTCTTGTTTGCCATTAACTTTAGAGAATTGGAAACTTTTACATCATTATCCCCAGATCCAGACATTTGTGACTGTTTGCAAATCCAGGTCATATCAGGAGCAAAAGGATTACCTTCACAATTAAACCAGCTAGTGAAATGCATATGTGTACAGTACATAAAATATTTAAAATGTGAAGATGTCATCGATAATGTAATAAAATCCTCATTTTTAATAGGCTTATCTCCTAGAGAGTACATCGTGCATGCTCAATGTGGTTATGATGCTTGTAGAAGTGAGTGACGTTTGGAAACATGGTTACAGTTATTCAAAATTAAGCAATAATTTACAGGATCTTTTAGTAAACTATGAAGGTCAGATAGTTGACAATGATCAAATTATATATGAAGATGTCTTAAGTGCAATGTACTACAAAGAATTAATGTCAAAACAAACATTTTGTAGTCTCATTCAAAAAATTTTATAATGTTCAATGACAAAATCCCTCTGCTTCACATTCATGTGACACTTGTGAAATTTTGCATCTTCAATACATAAAATGGCACTTTTTGGTATGACAACGTCATCAGTATACATCATGTGACTGTCAAATAACAGTTTTTCTTCATAACAGGAAGCTAAACCATTACAACGAAACCCATTAAACACTTCCATCAATCCCCCTCTCATACCCCCCTACTAGAATGCTCTTTGACTGGTTGATTGGTGATTTTATCTCTTATGCAATTTTTAGCAACATACATGTGATCCATGCTTAAATAATTTATCAGTAAATAAAATGCTTTCCCAATCAATGCACATCCTTTCAATTCTTTTCCTTTGTGATTTAACACAGGATCATAATCTCTACATTATCTCTCATTTCCAATAACTGGCCAATCGTTTGTCTCTTTATGATACTGTTTGGACTTATTAAAAAATCTGGAATAACTTTACAACCATTGTCATCAAGTGCATATGGTATTTCCTTCATTATAAACATTACTCCCTTTTGTCCATGCAAACTACATAATTTGTCACCGTGACTAGCCTTGGAATGTTTCTCAATAACTATAAAAAGATAATGGTCGTACTTTTTATAATGCTTTAAATGGTATCCCTTTTTAGTGCTATAAATGTGAACATTGTGTTTATTTACCATGTACATTTTTACATGAAAGGTTTGTATTTTTATATCAAGTATATTCAAAGGAGACGTTAATGTTCCCCAAAATGTATCATGTTTTGATGTATTTATAGAAGGGTAAAATATTTTGACTCCCATAGATTCTAATTTAATTCAGATAGTGTAGATTTGACTATATGCAAAAGCGTTTGTATTTTCATTTACACATATGCAATCTTCTTGAGTTAATCCATTGTAACTGGCACACATCACCATCAATTTTGGTAAATAAATTTCCAAGTGATGAGAAAATCATCTTCAGCCAATAAAAGTACATGTTCATTATTCGTTCTATCATAGTATGCAGATAAAGTCTCTAAAAATTAATATCTGAATGTCGGATCCACAGAAAGAATAGAATTTTTTAAGCCATTTAACATTAATATAATAATAATAATATAATAGTAATAAATATAATAGTAATAACTAGTAAGAAATGAAAAATCATTGATTATCACATCGAATTTGTTCCAGAAATTAATGTCCCTTGGAGTAAACCACATCTCACCCACTTTACAGAAAACAACACCTGCCTTCATATAAATAAAGGTAAAATAATCTTCACAATATATTTCTATGAATCCAAATTTTAGTTTTAAATCGATTAAATCGATCGTTCCCGAACATGATTTAGTGATTGGTATACATGCATCAATGTATACATTGATGACAACGAAATAATTACTGTGATTATCGATATCCAGTGGTAAATAGCAATATACATCCTTAACCTCATGCTCCACAGATATATATACATCATGATGTAACATCATCTGTCTTCCTACATTTTTGTATCATTCGTTCCTATCAAACAGAAAAACAAAATATATGATTGTTTAAAACTTAATGCGTAATTTGACTTTATTAGATATTTTTCTCAACGTCAGTTGACTAAGATATGGTATTAACTGGAAGCCGGCTAAAGTAACATCCTGATAACAAGTACTCTTTTTTCAACAAATATTTCATTATTAATTCCAATCTCACAATTTTCTTTCGATGGCACAATATTAGTCAACATTTTATATTTAATTTCAGATTCTTTAAAAAATTACATTTTCTTAGACAATATATGCATAAGATCTCCATTTTCAATTGACTTGATATAGATTTTTATTTCTTTTTTAATTCCATAAGCAGAGTTTTATCACACTTCCATTTTTTAATGGTGAACCACAAATTTTTTAGAAATAACTTATAAAATAAATGTCCAGGTGTAATGATTATTTTGTTGCACAAACTCTCAATATCAAATATTCAGCCATAGTGATGTATCATATATACTTTTGTGTTTACGGGATAAGGGCATTGGAAAAAACTTTGCAATAAATCTTCACTGTTAATTTCTTCTTTACCACACGATAATCTCAACATCAAATCACCTGAACTATATTTAATATTTTTTCCTTCATCAAGTTTTTTTATGATAAACATTGTTCAGAAAAAAATTTAATTCAACACCCTTCTCATCACTATCATATCTATACATGCATATTATATTTTCATTAATGACATGTATGTTTCCAACATCATTCGTTAAAAAACATGGTACTTGCTTTAATGATCCATTAATGTAAAAACAAGTAATGGCAATGTCAGTAGTTTCCCACTCATAGTTGCCATTGGATATATTCGGTACATCACTGATAGAGCATATCACGTTTTTTTTAATTTACGCACAGTCATATCTAATGCTGATCCAATCATAATTGGCCATATAATTTTTAATTTTTGAAAATGAACATCACAGGCATAGGTTTTTCTTTAAACTCATGCACTGTTCAAAATCTTGCAAACCAGATGTTACTGTCCCATGAAGGCTAATCACATCGGATAAAAATTTTTCAGTATAGAAATCATAATTGCTTATGATATGACAAACGATTTGTTTAATATTTAACATTTTTAGAGTAATCCTTTGGAGTTGACTTTTAACCGTAGAGCTTTCACTCATTCAGCAAAGTTATTGGTGCATTTATACCCATCAAGGCCAGTAAAATGAATCATAGAAATCATAAAAATTAATATAACAAACAATAAATATCTATTAACTCGTTTAACATATTCTATATATGTTGGGTAATTATCTCTTATAATTGATGATAAATATTTACTTACAACACTATATTTTACAAGGAAAAAATAAAAAAGGGGCTCATAAGGAAAATATCAAAAACTGGGAAAATGCATGGTGTGTGTTTTTTAAAATTAATGAATCTAGATATACAAGACTTAAATTTAGTTCACTTAGTTATTGAAAAATGGATACCCATTATTAATCGTGCTCATAAAAACATTCTCAATCTTGATAAATATGCACTGTTCTTTTTTTACATGGACAGAAAGAACACTGATTTAAAATAAATAATTTACATTGCACTAGATCGACAAAATGAAGACATGAAAATACCCATGTACATTATATTTAATGTAGAACTGTTTAAAAAAGTATACGAGTTGTATGTGAAAGAGTACGAACAAACATACAACTTTTTTTCTGATTTTAATGCAGGTACTGTTGCCTATACATCTACCAAAGATATATACACTTGTCACCTTCTGCGCTATTCAGGAAATCGATTTTAGGATATTTATTATTTATGCTACATGTCATGTGAGTCACACATTCACTCTTACGAAAAGTATAGCACTGCACGTTATCTCAGCCATGATACAGTTCGTAAAAGTCCGTTTTTTAAACTGTACATACACGGACAATTGAAATATTTATAATAAAGATATGGAGGCTCGAACATATGATATCATTAAGCAGGCAATTAATTTTGGAAACAAAAGTGGAAACTTTACTAAATCTTTATTAGAGATCAAACCTGATTTGCCCCAAATTTTTCAGTTACTAATACGAAATATGACAAATGATGCAGATCCACCTTCTGCATATGGCAATTTCATTAGGTCGGATTTTATAAATTTAATTGAAAAAGATAAGCAATTTATAAACAGAATAGTAATTATGTTTACAGAAATGATAGCTAAGCATATTGCTACATCAAAAATACAGCAAATTTTTAGTACACCCTATTCTACTGTTTTCGATGATAATGTTGTCATTTTCAAATATTTCATTATAAGTATAGTAACATTAATATACAAAAAAAGTAAATGGCCAATAGAAGATACATATCACTTAGATGAAACTATCTCAGAAATGGTATTTGCCTGATCCAACCTGATCCACCTGATCCAACCGAGTTTCAAAAAAATTCTTCGATTTTCAACATATTTACCCTCACAACTGGGGTGCTCTCTATTGGAGGCTAATTCACTTCATGGCTGAATGTATGGCTGAACCAAGTACAGACGACAACATCATATTTGCCAAAAATATGTGGGTATCATTACTACTAAATTCATTTTATAGATTCATTGGATGCCACATATATGCCCATCATTACAAAATTATAATTGCAGAATATCATAATATATTATTAAATAACTATACAGCATATCCTAAGATATGGTACAACACCGTGAATGAAATTCAATAACAATACTCAAAAACAATACCGTGAATGAAAATGCACGCAATGTTCAATATTTACCAGAAGATTTTCAAAGAGATCAAAAACTTATGCTGCAGTTATTACCATAAAAATAATTTAACTTTCACATAATAAAATGAATTTCTTAATGCAATTTTTGATATATTTAAAATTTTCAAACGCAGATTTTTCTGAAATTGTAGATAATAACAACATAACCAATATCGAAGTAAATATTTATTTGTAAACAATAAGAGATTCTGATGAATTAAAGACAATTTTTTAATTTGCCTTATCTTTCTTAAATACAGTATATGTCCAGTAGAGTCTTCAGAAAATCTTTTTACCCTCTTATTAAGCAAAGACATTACAGTTGTGTATGGTAATCTGTGCCGTAATGTGCTTATATATTGACAAATTATTTTAAACAGCATTACCCTAAATTATCGGTAAAATATACTACAGGATATTTTTATTTCGATGAACACAGTGATGTACTTATTTATATCGAGCCCAATGAAGTTATGGTTCAATCACCTTTTTATGCAAGACACATTGCCATGTTTAGCTCTCACTTGTTGTTTACCATCCCATCAAATGCTAACGTTATATCCTACCACCATAGCAATAATGTAACTAATGAAATTGAAATTGGGAAAACATTATTACAAAGTAAAGAACCATTTGTTCAATTCTCAGATGCCAAACAATATGCTGACTCGTTGAACCAGACAAATATAAAAACAGTGTCATTAGAAAATTTGCTGGCTGATATACACATAGTACCTTATAAACCAACTTCTCCTCTCTTTCATTTTTCATTTATAATCATTGACATGTGCAAATGTTCATCTTTAGACAGTTGTTTTGTATCATATCTGACTGCTTTTGATTTTCTCAAAGATAACCACATAAATATTGAAGGATGGGTTGTCTGTTTCCCACCAAACACTATAGAAAAATTCGAAGATTACATACAAAAGTTTATAGACAACCTATTTTGTAAACAACCTAAACTGGGTAATGTGACTTGTATAAGGAATCTCATATTTCTTACCCCGTTCCATAACAAACTAATACCAAACATATAAAAGCAAATAAATGCAAATATATTATCCATGGGCCATTCACTCTTTATGTTCCCAACAACCACATCGAAGAGTATAACATGAATCTTCAACAAAATCTCTATCCTCTCAGAAATCACTTGTGGACTGATTACCAGGATTGAATAATAGGGTTTTCTAAAGGGTTATATGCCAAATTGATGATAGTATTGTAACCTGGTAAACAATACAAACTATAGGGGCAAAAATTAGCTTTTTAATATTATTTGTCAATTCGCACTTCTCTAATTCGAATGCATCATGAAGTGACAAAATAAACTTGTCACTGCTAGCAGGTGAAAGCTTACAATCAATAACACGCAGTTGTAACATCCAATCTTCTTTCCCTGGAACAACACATTCGATACCCACCATCATATTTTCTTGAATAAGGGAAATTTCAAAATTAGTCACAAAAATATCGATTTTCGTTGGAAATATTCTCGCGGCTTCTTTGTATGAAATATCTAATACATGATGAATTTTGTATATTTCTAAATTAAGATAAGTTAAAAATAGATAAATTTCACTTTCACAATTTGCAAAATGTTTTATGATGCAATTAGTAAAATACCTTTCTGATAATTTGATTAATTTACATTTTTCTGCTAAGGTATTAATATCTAAATCTTGCTTATTACAAACTCTCTCATCTTTAATGTAGGTAAATGGTCTCTCACTCTCTAAATATTTCCTTTTTTCCCTTTAACTAAATAATATGAGTCGTCCCGATAATCATCTATAATTTTGTAATAAAAACAAACTACAATCTCTTTTTTCAGTTTACAATATTTTTTAAGCTGAAGTAAATTTTCTACTATAAAAGAATACTTCACTGTCATACTACTTTATTAAAAATGGTAATAATCTATGATCCCAAATCAAAACTAAACTATCTCCCTGGTAACTTAACCTCCCAACCGGCCGGTGTGGATTAAATATTCAACTCTTCCTAGCTTTTTTCATGGATCAAAACTTCGTCGGCATTCTACCTTTTATCATGCCATTACCTTCCTCTGCCGTTAATCTCGTTACGGCTATACTATAGCATTAATGGATTAACTGTTGCTGAGTGACCTTTGCCTCCCCTCCTTTTAGGTTAGGTTAGGTTAGGTTAGGTTAGGTTAGGTTAGGTTAGGTTAGGTTAGGTTAGGTTAGGTACTGGGGGGAAACGATCCTTTGCTGTTAGGTTAAGTTAGGTACTGGGGGGGAAACGATCCTTTGCTGTTAGGTTAAGTTAGGTACTGGGGGGGAAACGATCCTTTGCTGTTAGGTTAAGTTAGGTACTGGGGGGGAAACGATCCTTTGCTGTTAGGTTAGTTTAGATTCTTTGATATTAGGTTAGATTATATTAGGTACTGCGAAATGATCCATTTTTGCTGTTAGGTTAGGTACTGGGGAAATGCTGTTACATTAGGTACTGGGTGAAATGATCCTTTGTTGTTAGGTTAGGTACTGGGGGAAATGCTGTTACATTAGGTTAGGTACTGGGGGGAAATGATCCTTTGCTGTTAGGTTAGGTTAGATTAGGTTAGGTTAAGTACTGGGGGGAAATAATCCTTTGCTGTCAGGTTAGGTTAGATTAGGTTAGGTTAAGTACTGGGGGGAAATAATCCTTTGCTGTCAGGTTAGGTTAGATTCTTTGATGTTAAGTTAGATTAGATTAGGAACTGGGAATTGATCCTTTGCTGTTAGGTTAGGTTAGATTCTTTGATATTAGGTTAGGTTAGGTTAGGTTAGGTTAGGTTAGGTTAGGTTAGGTTAGGTTAGGTTAGGTTAGGTTAGGTTAGGTTAGGTTAGGTTAGGTTAGGTTAGGTTAGGTACTGGGGGGGAAACGATGCTTTGCTGTTAGGTTAGGTTAGGTACTGTGGGGGAAACGATGCTTTGCTGTTAGGTTAGGTTAGGTACTGGGGGGGAAACGATGCTTTGCTGTTAGGTTAGGTTAGGTACTGGGGGGGAAACGATGCTTTGCTGTTAGGTTAGGTTAGGTACTGGGGGGGAAACGATGCTTTGCTGTTAGGTTAGTTTAGATTCTTTGATATTAGGTTAGATTATATTAGGTACTGCGAAATGATC